>NC_072731.1:222789457-223080657 GCF_026930045.1 Uloborus diversus
CAAGAAAGAAGGTTCGTTTGCGCTATTCCCTTTTGAGCTATTTGCGCCAAAATCGAATCAACTCTTGTACCCTCTAAGGTCTACATGTTGATTTATTTTTGTTTGAAGCTGTTAATTACCTGTCGAAATGTAGCAGTTACAACTAACGTGAAAAAACGCTCGATTTCTCACGATCCATTTGAGCTATCGGTACCAAAATTGAATCAGCACCTGTACCCTCTAGAGTCAACACATCGACCAAATTTGTTTGATTCCGCCCGTTACTTCTTGATATATAGCAAGCATGCATAACGGAGAACGTGTCCGATTGCTCCATCCCTTTAGAGAAATTGGCACCAAAACTAATGGGCACTATCTCACATGGGGTACATATGTGTACCAAATTTCGTTCGGTTTCATGCAGCAGTTTTTGATTTAAAACTGCCACAAAAATCCGGTCACCCACAGATACACACAGACGATTTCTTTTTAAAATGATGAAAATGAACTCAGCACACCTCAAATCGTGCAAATGTTTCAAAATTCGCAAATTTCACGAATCCGATACGTTGTTTAACTTAGTATTAGATAAGGAAGAACGTAAAAATAAGGAAAAGAATTTCGTAGAAAAATTACAAAAATCGCTAAAGAGTTTGATTTATTCCAGTAAACAATGATCACGTGACTTTGATGCTGGGGGGGGAGGAAAGAATCTTTGTCTTTTGAGCAATCACGAACTGTTTATTACACTCAATTGATCAAAGTTGATGTTCCTTTTATTTTTCAGATTATCGAGACGACGAGAATAAATCTATCTTTAATATTTACTTAAGGAGACTAATTTTTGTCGTCATGTTTACAGATCGTCTGTAGTTTGTAAACTTTTTTTTTTGGGGGGGGGGGATGTGTGTGTGTGTAAAATCATGTTTTTGCAGGAAAAACACCTATGTAGAAAAGTGTAAATAGCAAATAAATACAAAATTTCCGGATAACTAGTTTACATCATTTAAGATTGATAAGAAATAAAGACACCATAGTGCTATTCGCTGTAAATTTAATCTTGATGATAAGTAATAGGTGTCGATTAGTCATTATAACCATATCTTTATTACTGCATCTTAATTATTTATTTTTTTAATTGATATGCGTCGCATTTACCTTAACTAGAAAATCATCAGTAATAATGTGACGGGTACACATTTTTTCTCCATTTCAATCTATTTATAGAAACAAATAATCGAACGAGAAGGGTCCAACCGCAACTCGTGATCGTGAAAAACCATATTTTGAATTCAGGACTTCAAAATTCAACTGAATGCAACGGGCTGTATGCTATAGATTTTATTTTTATTATTATTATTATTACTATTCTATCCCTCTTTCAATCTGTTGGTCTTTTTTTCGTATGAATATCCTTTTTTCGTAGCTATGAGCCATCACGATTCTGTTCCGATCGATCATATTAATAAGCGGATTAAATGTCAAGTGACCTGGTGGAAACCACCCAACCTTCTCCAATTTGGATGAAATACTACAGAGATGCTTTTGAAATCGACGTATGTCAATTTTAAGCTTCCAAGATCCAAATCCTGAGAATCTCCAAAAAATTTGTTCCAAAATTGCGGGTTAACTTTCTAGAACGAATTGCTATGCTTAGTAGAACTCGACCGATGCACCGGCCAGGCCGATCCATCGGCACCGATGATGGTTCAAAAATTACTCTATAATCATCGGCGGCCGGTGCTAACTTGACGAAAATATCGGCCCATCGACCTTGAAAACATCTAAATGCCAATGTTTTTCGGGGGGCGGGGGGGGGGGGAGGGATCTAACTATTTTTATCTATTTTTTACTGCGTAATTAAAAGTTAGTGCAGCATAGGCCCGAAATAGGGAAGCAACGGGATCAACACCATTTTTGGACTATGGAAATATGCCGAGCTTCGGATCACTACCGAAATTTTCCCAAACGGCAGACACTTATTATATTAAGCATTCACTTTGATGAGAGTTTTAAGAATTTTACGCTCTTAAATCGAAATAATTAGAGTACGTATTAGCATGTTAGTCGAACAGTTTAGTACAAAAAACGAGGCTCAGATTTGGGGGGCCAGCATAGGGGCCCCGTGACAACCAATATCTCTAAATAAAATTTCCGAAATTTTTTCATCCCGAACAGAAATCGAAAACCTCGATATTTTCCCTATTTTAGCTTCCACTTTTAACTTAACACTGTGGAAATGAAAACTCGCATAATTGACATATAATCGAGCCCTTAATTGAAAACTTCGACAGCAGTAAAAGCTTAATCACGAGGATAGCCCGGGAAACGGTGAATTCAGGGTTTGTTTGGTGATTAAAATCCCTCAAAAGTCATGATTATTCTTTCTCACTTTTACGTCCTATAATGATGACTAGTTTTTCACTGAAATCATTATTTGTAATTTTATAACTCATCGTCTTAAAAAAATGGTTGCATGTTGCAGTTTTACTTTCATAGTAGATTTATCTAAATTTATTTATTTTTAGGAATGGAAAAGGGGAAAAAATACATTTCCTTAAATCCTGTATTCAACTTTCCCCAAATTATATTGGTATGAAGGGGTTTAGAAAATCATTTCTCCATAGCTATTAAGGTAAGCGACTAAAGAAAGCGAAATCAAGAAATTTAATTCAGGGAAAAATGTTCAAAAAAGTTCATAAATGCTTTTATTCTCTAAAGAGAGTTATATCTTTCAGATAACTTTACCTCATTTAGCCAAAAAATAGTTATCCTTAGTTAATGATGTTTAACAATATGTAGCATCCTCAGTAAGTATATTCACGTTCAGTATACGGCTAAAAAATGCTCTGTGCTTGGTGTAACAACTGTTGTGTTATATTGTGTATGTAGAACTGGTTTTTCTGCTATAATCAATATTAGCTATAGAGATATTCACAAGTAAACATTTTATTTGAACCCTGTATTTATAAATATTATTAGTATTTAACTAGAAAATCGCCTGTCAGGGTATGACGGGTGAAAATTGCTTCTACTCTTCTACATTTGAACGAAGCAATTCCCTGTTTGGTGATATTTTGATAGTTAAAATTTCAACCCTAACTCACAGTGAATTAACCCTAAACTCTCGTAGAAAGCGTTCATCGTAGACCACTTTTTCGTTTCTTAATTCTCTTAAAATTACAGTTTTACCAGTAAAACAGTTAAGTGACCGGATTCAGTTCAGCCTTGTTGAAATAAAGCATTTCCCTATATGTCAAACATTTCCAAAAAATATTATCAAATTATCATGCCGTGACGCGAGTTTTATTATTGATGACGTCAGCGTTACTCGATCATTCGCTATCATGTATATGGGGATGTCCAGTTTGTCTTAAAAACACGATTACAAATTATGCGGGAAAGTGTCAGGGGAATTATAGGATTTAGGAACTCTTCTGCGGCAATTTTTCGATAGTAAAATCTCAAATATTTTAGGTCAAAAAAACTGAAGTCTTAAAAAGAAGTTTGAGAAGATCTTCAGTGATCTCCATTTTTTTCTAAATAGAAGTTTTAAAAACGAGACTGTAAGCTATTTTGGCAACGTTAAAGGAAATGATTAGGGGTCAATGAGTCTCCCGTATAAATCCTAAACCCTGTAGCTCCAAAACCCAATTTTAAGCGGTATCCGAAGATGTTAAAAGTGGAGAGGGGGGGGGGGTTCTCTGCCAGTAATTTTTCAGAATTGAACTCCTAAAATAATTTTAGAGGAACGTTAATGATGTTGAGAGGAGCAATGCCCAGGAATTCGTTTTAAATTGAAGTCTTATAAACGCGATTGTAGGCCATCTTTTTGTAGGCGTTAGGCAAAAAAATAGAGTTCAGAGACTCTCCAATGCTAGTTTTTAGAAATCGAAGTTCCAAAAACACAATTTTAGACGATTTTCGGAAGCGTTGCGTGGAGAGGACTATGGGGCATTGCCCCGGCATTTTTTCGAAATCTTAGACACGCGATTTCAGGCCATCGTTGCGGAGTTCAAGGACCGCTTAGCTTTCAATTTTTGGCTATGTCCCTATTTTTATTTATTTTAAATAAAAATTTTGAGAAACAACACTTGAAAGTTATTCAATAGTAATATTTTAGATTTCTATCCCTTTTTTTTTTTTACTTGTTGAAATACAATAAATCTCTCGTTAAGATTTCCTTTTATTTCAGTTTTTACCTTTGAACATTTAACTACTGGTGTACTGGTGTGACTTTTCATTACAAGCCTCTATAAATCCTTCTCTCCTTCCTCTTTTGTTACACAAACATATTTCTGCAACCCATGTATTTTTTCTCTTCTTTTGCTGTGATTTTTGACATTGTATTTTCATTCAAAAAATAAGAAATATAAATATGTCAGAAACCTGTATCCAGCTGTCATATCTATTTATCCGTTGTTATTATTATTATTATTATTATTATTTGAAATATGATTTGCCATTGGTTTCTACAATGTACTGAATACTTTTAGCTCCTTAAATAATGTTTGAAACTTACATTTAGGCCGTCCTTAAGTTACGTGTTGCCATCGGCATTGGTCATTTGAAACAAAAAAATAATCGGCCATCTTTGAATAATCGGTCAACAATCGGCATCGGCCCAGCGACCAAAAATAGCCATCGGCTGAGCCCTAAAGTTTAGGCTAAAGGTGATGAAAATGTTACCACTGTACGCCTGAAATTTTGAAAGTTTAAAGTAGTTATGGTTGTTACGTTCTAGTATGTTTGTGAGGTTCAGATCAATATTTTTTTGTGTAGGACGCATGTAAACTCTTGCCAAAGTGAGGTGGAGAAAATTTTCCCTGGTGTTAAGGATGTTAAAAATTCTAAACAAAAATAATTCAAAAACTCGAACTTTGTAATTCGATTATCAAAATACTCGTTTTTACTGTGTTACAGGTGCAGAGCATAAATATTGACTTTATAAAAGATTTTGTCATTCAAATTGGTCATCAAAGGCCTTCACATAAAAAATAACCTGTTTACAATGCACTGCAGATCAAGTTAATCACCTTGCATCTTCATTTAGGTAGCATAATTGCTGCAGAAATGATAAAATGTACGTTAAACTTACGTCTGAAATAACGAAACAACTAAACGAAAACTTAAAAAGGAAAAATACTTTCTCAGAACATTATTTAAAAGCAATACCTTTTTAAAAAATTCTGTACTTGAAATGTACGAGTTTACTCTCTTCAGTAGGTACGTCAGTTTAAAGTTGTTGAAAGAAAGCAACTCCCTTTTTATTTCAAAAAAGACGCTAATCTTTATCTTGACTTATAAAAGGGTGAAAGTCTAGATCTCTGTCTGGATGTCTGTGACGCGCATATCGCCTAGGTCGTTCGGCCGATTTTCATGAAATTTGACACAGAATTAATAACTTTGTAGTATAGGAGTGTGCACCTCGAAGCGGTTTCTCGAAAATTCAATTTTGTTATTTTTCTATTCCAATTTTAAGAACGTTTTATCGAGCAAATCATCAAAACGTAGACAAACAAACTACCATAACATGGGCGAGCATATGAACGTAGCAAATTAGCGAGAAATTCATCATCCATTATTTGTAAATCTACAGGCTAACCAAATGACCTTTTAATTTTCTACTACGGGCAAAGCTGTGCGGCGTGCGGGTACCGCTAGTCAACTATAGAGAAGAATGATGGGAAAATATATGGACATTCTTTAGTTTCTGTCCAAAGAATGAGTTAATGAATAAAGTTTTTTGGCTTTTTCTTTGATAAGTAACGAAAAAACTAGAAGCCGGCAAAATTGCTTTGAACTCGCAGTTGAATGTCGTAATCGGTCGGTAAGTGGCCGGTTACTGAACTTTGCGTATCACTTTTACGTAACACCACTTACTACTGGAGGCATCCCCCCCCCCCCAGAAATAAATCTTAAAAACTGAAACATCGCTGTTGCTCTGTGAAAATAAGTCAGCGTGGTGTTTTCACCAAATATGAATAAAGTTAATATTGGGAATTTATACAACTCTAAGTTTTTGGCTACTGATGGTATTTTAAGCAATGGAAAATTAAAGCTAATGAAAAAGAATAAATTGAATAAGCAGTTGCAGTTACTTTTTTTCGGTTAAAAATTTAGCGAACAACTAAAAGATACTGTCATCATATTTAATTTCAAAAGCCAAAGGCTAATAAAGTTTGAATAACACTTTAAAGTATTAGCTTTGATGATTCACCACATTTTTAAACGAATATTAAATCTTAAATTCAATTATTAAATTTTAAAAAAGAGCATATGGAACTTGAAGTAACTTAATGTGTTTAGCAGTGATTGATATATTATCTTCCAATAGAAGTACACATTTTCATATGTTGCAAATGACATGAAGCAACATCTATAAAAGCATATTTAACTTCTGTTATAATAACTTGTTCTGTTGTCTGTACAATATATACAGTAAAATTACTTTTGATCATCCATACTGAACCCAAAAGGTTTGGACAGTCGATGTAGGGGAATGAAGGGCAAAGTGAAATAGTTAAGAAAAATTTACTTTTTTTAAAAATGAACACATTTTAAATTCGTTTTGAAAATTTCAATACATAAAGAAAGAACAACATATTTCATACTAAAACTTGCAATGAAATTTTTTTTTTTTAACTTTTGTCAGAAAATTTTCATTTTAAAAAAGATGAAACGATTCACTTTTTTTTCATGGGGCAAAGTATATTTTTGCAATGAAATACTTTTCATTTTATTATAAAAGATATTTTTCATCAAATGAATTAATAAATAAACAAATAAAGAAATAATGAAACAATAAACGGATAAATAAATTAATATATGAGGCAGTGAGAAGCGAAGGGATGTAAATAAACGTTTTAAACTTTTGAAAAAAAAAACGCGTTTGAAGTTCAGATCCTAAGTAGACTTTCATTGATTTTTTTTCTTCTAAATATTGCTGCATAGCAATTCCTCGAGGCAAACTACTAAGTTCTTGCCCCAAAGCAGAGGATAGGTTCTCCTATCTATCTTGTGCTGGTTATTTTCAAACTTTCAATTTTGTCACTTACATTTCTTTGCTTCTCACTGCCTCATATGAAAAAAAAAGTGACTAAAATAGTAAATGAATAAAGAAAATATTTTACCATTTCACTTTGTCCAGCATTCCTGAACTTTAAAAATATTTTTTTTTTAATTTTTTTGAGAAAAGAACAAGAGATAAGTTAAATGCAACAAGTAATATTTTTATTAGTTCAACAATTGATGCAAATGGCAGGCGTTAAAGAGGAATTTGCATGAAGAAAGGCACGAAACAAGAAGGGTATCGGGCTCTCCTGTGATGAATGAAAATGACATGGCTGTGTCCCACTTGGCATAAGAAGAAACATCTTCGCATCCAGTCAGTCCTGAAAAGACAATTAGAAAATATGTAAACAGAGAAAAATACAATGATTGATTTTATTGATTGTTCGTAATTCTGACATTACATTGTTATTAAATTGACCATTTATATTTCCTTCCGAAAGGGATGTTTAAAATTTTAAGTAGTTACAAGTTTTAAGCAGTTACAAAGGAAAAGTAATGTATATTTTAACTTATTCGTTCTTATTACAGATAATAACAGAAACAATCACTTAAAAAAGAATATTTGAAGTAAAATATTCTTCAATGCGCAAATTTACTTCAGTACATTTAGTGCTGTTTTTAATTAAGATTGATATTTGAAATACACCGCCAGCTCAGTCATTCCAGCCGAAGACTGCAGTTTCGTGCCTATTAGGACTCATCAGCCGGGCATAGGAAGTTACTGAGCTGGAGGTGAAAAACCTCTTAAGTAGCCAAGAGTGCCAAACAAACCGGTAGATAATTTAGAATTAGCACTGACCAGACGAGTGACCAAAGCAATGGTTTGGTTCAACTCGAAGATTGAAGGCAAAGCATGGTATTTTCAGTAAGTTATCGCCCTATAGCCAAGGGCTAAGGCAGAAATACATGAAATACACCGCCAGCTCAGTCATTAAAGCCGAGGACTGCAGTTTCGTGCTTAAGCACGAAACTGCTTGGATGCAGTTTCGTGCTCGAAACTGCATCATGCAAGCTGCTTCGTGCTTGAAATGCAGTTTCAAGCAGGAAACATCAGTCCTCGGCTGGAATGACTGAGCTGACGGTGTATTTCCTGTATTTCTGCTTAGCCCTGGCTATAGAGCGGTAACTTACTGAAAATAAGATTGATATTGTTGCAATGATTTTCATACAATTTACGTTCAGAAAAACTGCGGTTTGCAACTGCAGGCAGTCAACTTATTACATAAGTGAAAATCTCTCTACCAGAGTATTAGTTTCGGGAAAACACAGAATAAGAATTATGTGTAAAAGTTAGCATGATTAAAATTATTGGTCTGAAAATGCTTAAACAGTTCCACCCAACGACTTTAAGTATTCCATTTCTTCATTTCAAGAAACGGGACAGTTCAGCATACCGCAAGTGTATACGGGGAGAACGGGACAAGCAACTTGGAAACGGGACGTACGGTCCTCTCTTAATTATAAGGAGAGAGAGTTGTACCTTGGGACACTGCTAATTTCTAAGAATCTATTTTTAGCAGCCATGCTTTTGTAATCTCTAATAGTAAACCTTCACCACTAAATAGTGCCATAGTACAAATCAGCATCAAATGAGTAAAACTGACGATTTTGTGAGAGAAAGAAAATTTCCTGACTCAAAAGTAAATATTTTCTTCATTTTTATTTCATTTTCATTTTTTGTGTTTGTAAATTTAATCAACTGAATTTTATTTTGTTATCAAAGGGAAGTACTTTAAATATTTTGCTTATGAGAAAATAATGATAGTGCGTCTAGATTGGCCATCATTTTGGTTTTTCTTAAACCACGTGGTAATTGTCTTTTGGCCAGCCAAACATTTTGTACCTTAGGACACGTTCTAAGGTATAAAATATGCATGTTCTTAATAGGAATAAGGAACAATGTTCTAATTGTATGTAGTATTTTAAACAAATTTAATGTTAGATAATAATTCATAATTCATTATTCATTATTAATTATTCATAATTCAAGATTAATTATTCATAATTTAATTTACTACTTTTTTTTTCTGTTATCTGATGCAAAATTGGTTTAAGTCAAAATTGATTCAAGCTGTTTCCTGAATCATGAAGACATTCCCATAGTACAACAGGATGTGTCCCAAGGTACAATACTATGTTGTACCTTGGGACAGCTTGGAACTTCTACTTTAAATGGCTGGCAATATTTTATTTTCAAACTGTCTGAATTTTTAAAAATATATTGTGTAGAAGTATGTTGGAATATTTTAACGTGACTTTTAGATTTTAAATTTGATTCAAATAATTGACTTTAAAAATTAAAATATGAAAACTGCCCCCACAAGGTACAACACTATCCTCCCTATACCCAGATCATATATATGACATCTTTTTTACATCATTTAATTATATTTCTCTCGTCGGCAACGATAGGGGCATAAACCAAACGCTTGAAAAAACGGACTAATTACTGATGTAAAATCTAATTGAATGCTGTTTTCTTGCCACATTAATGTACAAAGCTGATTTGCATGATTGCTACGTGGCAGCGCATGAACGATATAATCAGAATTTGCACATCACTAAAACTTTGTAGAGAAGAAAACTTTTCACCCTTTTACTATGCAATTCATTTCGAATTTAAATTTCAAAAAAAAAAATAATAATAATAATAATAATAATGAAAAGGTAGTTCAAAGTTAATTGAATATAATCTATGTATCTAGTTTGAACATTTTTCCAACGACAAAAAATAAGATGAATAATATTTTAATGATAGTAAATTTCTTTTATATACTACACCATGACGTTATATTCTTAGTTTTTTTTTTTTCATCATCAACGAAATCATCAGCAGAAAAATTTAATCGATATGAAAAATGAATATTTTCCCAATCAAGTGATGTCCAATCCTATTCAGGTTTCTATTTTTGTTTACCAATACGCATGAAAACAAGAAAGCAAAGTAAATATCGTTAATGCAACAAATTTAGTGCTGCCATCTATTGAGTAAACGCTCTAGTCGAAAAGGTAGATATAAATTGCTTGAATTAGGGTCATTCCATGTAAAGTGATCCAAAGTTTTTTCCCTCACCTTTTTGTATTTCTTTAAAATTTGGCTCATCAATTGTACCCTTTGAGGTAATCAAAAGTCCAAATTTTTAGATTTTTATCTCTATTATTTTTTTATTTATGACACTTTGATTTTTCGAAAAACCCTCTTTTTTTCATGGATGCTTGAACATAAAATGTACAATAACTCAGCATCAAATATAGATAGAAAGACTTGGTAAAAAGCATTTTAAAGTACATTAATTGCTGTTTAATGAGATATGCAACACGACTAATTTCAGAAAAATTTTAATTTTTAAAAAATGAAACTTAAATTTAAAATTTAAATTTCTGAGAAAAGGTATAATGTTTTTTTAAAAAAAATTCTTAAAAATGTGTGTGTATTTTATCTTCATTTGTGCGAAGTTTCAAGTTGGGATCTCAATGGGATCATATTTTTATGAATTTTTAAAAAAAAATTTGACTTATGAAATAATGACATTTTTCAGATTCTAACTAGTTAAATGTAGGGTTCTCTTACTAAGGATGGTCTAGTAAGTAGTAATTGATCATGACTATGCTTGAAATGAGCTGACATGAATTTGTAGATTGGTACCCCCCCCCCCCTGCCACACAACCACTTTTTATCTTCTTTTTTTTTTTTTTTTTCAAAACTGTATTTAAAAAAATATAAAAAAAGCTGGCACGTAAGAGTTATAATCATAATAAACTGGGATGCACGCTGCTAAACATCAGCAGTGACTAAGGCTTATAAATGGGGGGAGGGGGTCATAAAAACTAAAAGTCAGAAAAACTTTAACAGACAAATAGAACCACTCATTTGCAGCTTTTTTTTTTTCTTTCGAAAAGTGGGACGATAGGGGGAGGAGGAAAGGGAGGGGGAAGAGCAATCTGGAATGAAGCTTAACAACAAGGAGAGGGGTTATGCTCGAACTAGCAAAAATTTGTTTGATCTATAACTGCTTTTAATATATGCATAAATAGATCTCGCTTGCATTGCTCTCCTTTTACAACTGAAACTAAAAAGAAAACTAGCATTAAAGAAAAGAAAGACCGCCGCACTCCAAATGTTGTAGAAAGGCAGTTTTATTCGGAGATACATATGATCTGATACTTAGATTGATTTTTAGTTTAGGTGTGAAAAGAATGAAACAAAATGGGGGGGAAACACTCCTATTTTGCTATGATCTCGGGGCAAACTATTTCTTTCCTCCCTCCAAAATTGAAAGTTGGCGCAGGGGTAGGGGATGAAATGAATCATAACTTTCCTTATCAGATAGTGAATTAATCAAGTAAATTTTGATGAAGTTCAGATTGAAAAAGAAACACTTGGTCCGAAAAAAAAGCGTCAGGTGATGCGTGATACTATTATAGTGTTAATCGTATGTGTGGGTGGAGGGCAGGGGGGGAATGTACTTCGTCTTGCTTTAAAGAAGAACATTTACCAGCTTTTTTATATGCTTTCTATTCATTTTGTTTTATTTTATGAATTTATTTATTTTTTGCGTTTTTTGAAAATAGTTTTGAAAAGAAATAAAAGTGGTGGTGCTGGGGGGGGGGCTTTTTCTTGCTTTAAAGAAGATTATTTAAAAACTTTTAATAAGTTTACTATTTATTTTGTTTTATTTATTTATTTATTTAATTTTAATTTTCGAAATGTTTTGAAAAAAAAAATTTAAAAGTGGGGGGGGGGGTGGC
This sequence comes from Uloborus diversus, assembly GCF_026930045.1. NCBI lineage: Eukaryota > Metazoa > Arthropoda > Arachnida > Araneae > Uloboridae > Uloborus > Uloborus diversus. The sequence continues at coordinate 222,801,260 of NC_072731.1, forward strand.
TTACCAATCTACAAACTCATGTCAGCTCATTTCAAGCATAATCATGATCAATTACTACTTACTAGACCATCCCCAGTAAGAAAAACCCCATATTTCACTAGTTAGAATCTGAAAAATGTCATTATTTCCTAAGTCAAATCTTTATTTAAAAATTCATTAAAAATATGATCACAATGAATGATCCCAACTTGAAACTTCGCACAAATGAAAATAAAATACACACAAATTTTTGAAATTAAAAAAAAAAATTCATTATACCTTTTCTGAGAAATTTAAATTTAAAATTTAAATTTCATTTTTTAAAAATTAAAAATTTTCTGAAATTAGTCATGTTGCATATCCAAATAAACAGCAACTAATGTACTTTGAAATGCTTTTCACCAAATCTTTCTATCTATATTTGGTGCTGAGTTATCGTCCATTTTATGTTCAAACATCCATGAAAAAAACAGGGTTTTTCGAAAAATCAAAGTGGTCATAAATAAAAAAATTAATAGAGATAAAAATCTAAAAATTTGTACTTTTTATTACCTCGAAGGGTGCAATCGATGAGCCAAATTTCAAAGAAATACAAAAGGGTGAGGGAAAAAATTTCCCAAATTTTGGATCACTTGACATGGAATGTACCCATTAGTAAGTTTGGGCAGTTTTATTTTGGTTACGGTTTATCCTTGCGTACTCTTTTTTTTCTCTCTCTCTCTCTTCTCTCGATCTTCCTTCAGCCCTCTCGATTGAACAAAAAAAGGGGGGGGGGGGGGAACTTGTTATTCAATCGAATAATCAGTAATGTTTAAAAACCCAAAATAGGAAAAATATTTTTTGTAATACGCTGCCATCTATTGGAGTAAACACTCTATAGAAAGAAAATCCCCAATAGGTTAAATTATATACGCCTTTCTTTTTCCAAAGCTCTTACTTTCTCCGCTTGAAGCCTTTGCAAAAAAATAGGGGTGTGCCCACAGGGGGGATTTATAGCGCAACTCATATGGCGCCATAAATTTTTTTTTTGGGGGGGGGGGGGGGGGTAATTTAATTATTTAATTTTATTTTTTAATTTATTTTTAATTTAAATTATTTATTTTATTTTGTTTATATTTTATTTCATTTATTTATTTAGTTTGTGTGTGTGTGTGTATGTCATTGACGAAGCACAGAACTTTTCTAATAAAATAATAATAATTAAAAACAAATAAATAAATAAAAAATATTTAAAAAATAAATGAAAAAATGAAAAAAATAATAAATTAAAAAAAAGAGTTTTAAAAAATAAAAAAAGGAAAGAGGGTTGAGAAAAATTGGGGGGGGGGGGATGGATTTGCGCCATTGAACTTGGGGTTGCGGATGGCACCCCTGAAAAAATTTGTAAACGAGGACAAGCAAATGCTTATGCCCTCCCACATGCAACATTCAGCTAGATTAAAATTGTATTTCAAATTTTTAAAACCTCACACTTTTGCCTAAATATTGTACATGATAACTCAAACTGATGCAGGTAGTAAGAGCACTTATTTAAGTTTGCTGCTCTAGAGTATTCTTTTGAGAATATCGAAATTTTAATTTACAGAGGCACAGTCGTCATGAGGGGTAGAAATGGTTCCAATGAATAATAGTTGCCATAGATATAGTTACAATTATTATTTTAAGTTACATAAAGCATTAAAAATGGAGTACGGGGACGCGAACTTATGGAACGAACTATGTAAATTGTTCCGTCAATTGAACTGCCTTATAGAGAAAGAAATAGGCGTGCACATTTTGGTCACTATCCGCGTCATTTTTTTTTTTTTTAATTATGTGCAAGCTATGAAATTAAAAGTTCTGTTCCCCTTATCCGCAGTTTCAAAACGGAGGAAATGTATTTCCACGTTTAGAAACGTAATCCAAATGCTAAAAAGTTAAATTATTCAAAATTTTCTATTTCGTAAATTTAACTCAAATCTTGCTCCTAAATACAATTCTTAATCCCTTTTCCAGCAGCAAAATGAAATACATTTTTAAGTGAACCCAACCGTAATCATGCCCATAAAGTTATCAATATGAGAAATAGGTAAATTTCACATGAATTTAAACTACTTAATCGCCTGCCCTTCTGACTTATTGATCGTGATACAGAACTTAAGTTTCACTGGAGATTTTAATTTCTTAAAGTTTAAAGAATAATGTATTGCGATTAGTGGTTATACGTGAGATACAAATTATTTCACCTTATTCCTCCACTGTGAACAGAGTAGCTTCTATTAAACTAATACGTAACCATTTTTATCTTACAGAATTTTTTCAATGACAGTTGAATTATTTAGTGGTAGTTACAAACTTCCAGTAGTTTTCGATTGTTTATAATAAAAGTCGAACTTAAAGTCTTGTAACCGGGAATGGAGTTTTGCTGAACTATTGCTTCGAGCGTTAAAGTAATATAAAATTTTAAACGATTAAAAAAATTGTTTACATAAAAAATGGAGATATTTTATGCATTTTAAAAGTTTAAATTTAAATTAATATTGCTTTGCATTTTTTCAAACTTTAAACTTTTATCTTTTCAAAACTATATGAATTCCGACGAATTAAATTTCCGTGCGGATTTGCGGGTCTAAAGGTGCACAACCTTTTATTTTACTACACATTAGCAATCCTAGTATAGTAGTTTATGTACATGTAATGAGGCCCATGACTATACCCCCCCCCCCTCCTTGAATGATAAATTCAATCTACGCTACTATGCACAAAATTGATTATTTTGCAATTTATTAGCCATATTAGTTAATATTTTTACCCCTGATCTTATACAACCTGGAGCGATTTTTGTTAAAGTTAGGTGAACCGAATTAGGTAAATCATGGAATAGTATAAATAACATATACATATTGATTTGTTTAAGGATAGTACAATATTAAACTAAATTTCCGTTGTAAGGATGTCATTTTAATCTAAGTTTAGTATTCTAATGTTAAAACTGTTGAAGATTGTACTTCGATAATGAATGCATTTTTAATACCTATCTCATTTTGGTATTTTCTGTGCTGTTTATGTAGAAAATACAAATCAAAATTTCGTCTATTGTTACTGTATTATTACTTGCAAACTTATTAGCGAAATGCGCAAGCAAATTGAAGAAGGACCGACGGTGATTTCAATGCATCCCTGTGTCTTTGCAGAATGCAATTTAAGGACTACTGAAATAGGGCATTTCTTTTTCGTTCGGCTTTCTTGCCAAACATGCTTTATGCTTGTCGCTAATTGGCATTAGCAGCCATTGTTGAGGATACTTTTTGTGTTGATTGCATTTAAAATATCTCCTGGTGGTTTATGCAGCAAACCGTTTTCATTTGCTTTCCACCAAGCTTCACAAATTGAATGATTACAGTTAAACTTTGAAGAAACTTCATTTCGGTCATGTTTTACAGGCTTTTCATTCAGACCAAATTCATAACTGTAGGATAGCTCGTTCTTGTCGAAAAGAGCAATTTTATGATTAAAAATATAAACTTGAACCTCTTTGGATCTTTTTTAAATTCCAAAAACCAGCCTATATGAATTCCTGATCAACAACTTAACTCTGTGCCAAATTTGGAAGAAATCCGACTAAAACTGTAGATTTGTATAAGGAACATACACACCCACACCCACAAACATACATCCATTTTTTATATATATAGATAGATACATGTAAAGAAAGCCTTAACCACATCCCTCCCCTTTGTAAGATAAATTCCGAATGCGCTATTGTGTTTTTCTATGATTATTTTGCAATTTATTTGCTTTAATAGTACTTTTAGCCTTGTTCTTTGACAGCCTGGAGCGACTTCTATTAAACCAAATTAGGTTATCGGTTATAGTTAAATCGAATAACTTAAAAATTCGACGTAAATCAAGGAATAGTATAAAGAAAATTTATAAATGGCAAATTGGTTTCATAAGTATCATAGAACATTAAATTAAATTTCTGTTGCAAGGATGAAATAGATAGTCTTATGCTGAAACAGTCGAAGATTGTACGTCAATATTGAATGCAATATTATTACCTTATTCATGGTTGTATTTTCTCTGCTATTAAGGGGAAAAACACTGATCAAAAATTACACGCAACCCTTACTGTTGTGGATTTTATAATGAAACAACATTCAATAATAATAATATAACGGCAGCATTCAAATTAAGCAGCACCATGAGTAGCATCAATGGACCCCTGAGGCTTCGTAGGTCGCAGTTTAAGAAACGATGTACAGCATCATTTCTTATATCTACGGCTTTCTCGCCAAACATGCTTTAACGCTCATCGCTAAACGGCATTGACGGTCACCATTCAGAATACGTTTTGTGTGGCTATCAATTTTTAGCAGTCGCTTTGTATGACTTAAGAGATGTGAATTTTAAATAGCCTTTCAAAACATTCTCGTGCAAAAATATTTTCACTCGTAAAAGTACATGCAATTTATTTTGAATTATAACCTTTCCTTCCACTTTTGAAAAGTCTCATGGATACTTCTGAGCTTCACATCAAAATTGGAGCGCGCGTGTAAAAAAAGGGAAGAATAAGATTGCAATAAAGAATTATTCAGATTCCTAAATGTAGGGCAAGTAGATTGAATCTTACTCCGGGGGAGGGAGCGATGTCGAAAAAGGCAAAGTTACATGCTACGTAGTATTGAATAAAATGCGAAAAATGAATTATCACATGTTTAGCGTGAAGGCAAAGGAAGTCCTAACGCAGGACAAGTAAATAAATAGGTAAATAAAATAAAATGAAGAGTGGAGGGAACTCGTGAGCAAAAATAGATAAGATAATATATAAATAAGTATTTTTAATCTAATTTAATTTTTTTTTTTTGGTTCGTACTAAAAAGTATGAAATAAAATAAGTATATATGTTTTCTTGATTACAACGCTCAAAAAGTGCAGTTAACTTTAATATCTTAGTATTTAGGTTAATTCTAATGCAGCCAATAAAGTTTAATTCAAAAATTGAGAGAAGATGAAATCTATAGTAAAAGCTATGTACACTGAAAGGCTGAAAGTTGTACAGCTCCTATTTGTTCTCTGAAATTTTGAACTTGAATTTTATTGGCTGCTTCAGTGCCAAGCTGAACCCCCCCCCCCCCCAGTCTTTCTTATCATCTTTATTTTTATTCAATCAACTCTCGATAACTCTAAGTCTCAATGATCGGCTAAAACGTCGAGTTATTGGTAGTTCGAGTTTCGAGTTCGGGAAATTCCAGCTGCCTTCCCAAGAATTAGAGACCGCAAAGGAATATTCGAGTGACTTCGAGTGATAGAGAGCTCATGTAATAAAATAAGAGTTGCTTTGGAGGTCTGTCAGCCACGCACATCCTGGAAGAAATTGTGGGTTTTTTATTTTTTCACCTAACACCCAACTAATTGTTCCGCTGTTCTTCAATGTATTATTGAAAGAAATGAAACTCAATTTCGTTAACTTTTAATCTTTACTAATAATAAAGCTGAAAGTCTCTCCGTCCGGATATCTGTCTGGATATCTGTCATGATCTCTGTGACGCGCATAGCGCCTAGACCGTCCGGTTGATTTTCATGAAATTTGGCGCAAAATTAGTTTGTAGCATGGAAATGTGCACCTCGAAACGATTTTTCGAAAATTCGATTTTATTTTTTTGTTTTTTTTTCTTCCAATTTTAAGAACATTTTCCCGAGCAAAATTATCATAAGATGGACGAGTAAATTACCAAGTTATCATAACGTGGAATCGTAACATGGGCAAGCCAATTGGCGAGAAATTCACCATACATTATTTGCAAATGTACAGGCAAACCAAAAGACCTTTTAATTTTCTACTACTGGCAAAGCCGTGCAACTATCACTAATTCAATAATAAAGATCAAATAAGTCAAAAAGTTCTTACCGAATTTCTGCGCTTCATCAGGTTTATGATATCAGGTCCGGGTCTTCAGGGAACGTAATGTACTAGAGGAGCATATTTGTAGTTCGCCGATGGGTGATAGTACTGGCCGTAGGAATAGGAGTAAGCGGAGACAGGAGCGCCGATAGTTTTGTAGTAACTAGCTGGGTAATAGTAGTGTGCGTATGGGTAGTAGTAACTGGGATAGGCGACCACAGGTACCTTAGGAGCTTCCTTCGGAGCCTCCTCTGGCTTTTCGAAATAGGTAGCAGATACGGTCACAGCCAAGATGGCGAAGAGCACCTGCAAAGGAGGAATAACACGTCACCGGTACCAATAATTAAAATTAAAAGGAATGTTTGTTTTTAAGGGTTGATATGTTTGAAATTTATACTTTGGGTTATGAAGAAGAAAGAAGTTACAAGCTGGGAAAAAGAAAAAAAAAAAAGTACTACAATTCAGGAGACAAATGTTACAGCCCACAAAGTATTGCATGAGGCAAAGTACTACACACTCCTGTGAAATTCAATTTTATAATAAGATGTTGCAGTATATTTTCTTTACGTTTTAATCACAGTATACAGCGTTTTATTATTAAAAACTAGTGAAAATATTTCCTGATTATTCGCTGGCATGTGTTAAACTTTTTTTTTCGAATCTTATATTAAAATATTAAAACAGAAGTATTTCAATCGATTGTGTAGAAATTTAAAGCTGTATACTAATAGTTTTATATCACTAAATATTTTCCTGCACTATTTCCAAAAGATTCCGCTAACCTTTGCTAGAACTGTGAAATTTAAGATTTTTTAATGCTACAGTTTTTGGTACAAAATATTTTTTTAAAAAACAGAAATCAAACACGTATCTTTGCAAAATGGATTATTTTATGAAAGTTGCAGTCATACCAAAAAATTAAATACAGGGGCCAAGTTAAGCGATACTTAAATACTCATAAAGCAATACATCTATCGTAGAATAGTTCAGAAATCGCTCAAAAGTGTAGTTCGAAAAAAAAGTTTACTGTAGAATTGCATAAAATTTTAATTTTTCAAATCACTTCAAAATCATTTGTCCTAAGCACTTCTTGGCAAAATTATGTAACATAATTATCGACTGTACCAAGTATTTCAAAAAAAATTCACTCTTCTCGATAATACTTTCAAAAAAGAAAAACAAAAAATTCTGGAATAAATCACTCTTTTGAGAAAATTAAGCTAGAAAGGGGGTGTGATATTAGTCATTTGACAGGCAGAAAGGTTGTTAAAAATTTAAGAAACATTCTTCAACAGCAGAAGAAAATAATTAGCATCATTCAAGGAACAAAAGTTGTTGCTCTTTGAAAATGCAAGTATTTTTGGTATATAGATTTTATTTTAATTATTTTTTCTGAAATTTTAATTTATCTGTTGCCAACAATATATCTTTAATTCATAACGGTAACGGTAGTATGCCTCTCATTCCGGTTTTACTTGATACACGCCGATGACAATTAGTCATAGTGTATCCACTTACGTGAAAAATTCATACATGAAAATAACTCAAAAGGTAATCAGAGTAATGTTTTTGTTAATAATCTTTCTGATATCCATGGGCGCCCATATGCAAAATTTTAAGGGGGGGCTCAGATATTTTCCCCATAGAAACCGATTTCAGTACAGAGTAGAGTTATTAAAATTCGACATATTCAATGACTTATTCATTGATGGCTGGAGAAGAAATGTTTTTATATTTTTGCAAAGAAAAAAGTACCAAAAGCAAGGAAGTTCTAATTTCTAGGAGCGGGGGCTTGAGCCCCCACTTGCTCCCCTATATGGACGCCCATGCTCGTATCATATTACAACTAAAGCGGTACGAAGAAAACGGCTAACTGCTCGTAAATAGAAAGTTCTTCGCGTTTTCCATCATGATCGTGCTCAAGAAAAACAGAGATGAGATTTTGAAGGTGTGAATGAGAGCATCTCTTTTTGCTCAGATTTTAGACTTGTTGAAATGCGAAGTGTTGCTTCTATTCTACATAGCCACTTTTGGAAGAAAAAGTGTAGTTGAGTAAAGTCGTTTCGTAAACAATAACTTTGTTCGTGCTTCGACTGAAATTCAAGAAAACCTTCCGTTGCATCTTCTGGTTTGTTGCTAGGTCTAGGATAAATTAATTTCCAAGCAATTGATTTTGCTATCATGCAATTAATTACTTCATATTTCATTAATATTTTATATGATTTTTCATTAAATAAGTTACTGAAAATAATGAATCTATGATTGAAATTTTTGTTTAAAAGTTCAGAAAATGGGGAGGAGAAATAGAAAAAAAAACACTCTATTAAATTAAGAGTTAAATAAATTAAAGTTTTCTGATTAACCAGGAGTAAAAACTGTTAATCTGAACTGCGACCGACATTTTCTTTCCGAGACTGAAAACATTGTTGCAAAAGATATATTTGGCTATTAAAATTTAAAATTAGGCCTTTACTTCAATAATGGTTCATTAACAAACTTCTAGCTCAAATAAATTAAGCTTAAATGTAACAATGAATCTCTGATTCTAGTTCTCTTTCTTTTATACGCTATTACTTGTTTTATTTTACGCAAACATAAATGGTTGCTCAAAACGTCAGAATAACGAAAACTGACATGTGATTCGAAAATGCATAAATAACGTATCTTGAAAGCGCATGGAAGGATGTTGAATTTGTAGCTTCGTTCAGATTAAAAATTTTAAATTCAAAATACATAACAGAAAAATGTAACAATAAAGAGAAAAGAAAAATGTATTTGTTTTGCATGAATTTTACTAAGTTGAAATTCGTTGAGCTAACCTTGTTTAACATTAAAAGAGCATGAACTTCGTCTGAGAAACTCGTTATTTTGAACAATCTGTCTTAGCGACATTAGTTCAAAATAAAGTCTACTGTAGTTATAAATTAACAAGCAACGATAAAATTTAAAATTTAAAAAACCCCGACTGAGTCGCAATTGTAGAATCAAGAGTGAAAATTGAAAGTCCTTTTAAATGCCGTGTATTATTGAAAAATCAATGTCAAGTATTTTATTTGCTTTTCAATAGAAACTAGCAACAGATAAAAATTTTAATCATTGCGTATTATTTCCTTGTCCGCCAACAATGAATTCGATTATCAATCTCGTGAATAAAGGCTTTGTCGTTATTAAAATCTGCTTTATAAAAACGTTATAATTCGAATTCTATGAAACATGGAAGTTCCAAACACATTCTATCAGAAAAATATTCTCTTTATTTTGGTATTAAATTTTAAAATTTTAACTATATTTTCACTGCAAAAATCACGAAAAACCGCTTAGAGGTTTTTAATTAATATCTTCTTTAACTAATGTCATCCGAAGATGCAACCTAGCTAAGGACGCTCTCTATCAACTCTCCTCTCGAACTTTTTTTTTCAAAATCGGTCCATCCGGTTAGGTGCTAGAGTGCCACAGACAGACACATAGATACACAGACATGTCAAACTTATAACCCCTTTCCTTTGTGTGTCGGGGGTTAAAAATAGAAAGTATTCTCACATTTTCACCATAGATGCCGTTGAATATTTAGAGCATTCATAAAGGAATAAGTGCATAATCTAAACGTTATATGAAATGAGGGGTTAAATATGAATGCTGCTGCATCGTCACTAAAATGGTCACTAGTTTAGTTGTAAAAATTGTATAAATCAATTTTTTTTTTTTTTTTTTCATATAGCTTTACTCGTTTACCAGTGAGTGTATTCTAGGTTTAATGTGTCTCTTGACAGAAATTCAAATTTAAATAGACATTTAAATTTAGCTTTTCATTACTGAATATGCTAGACTTTTTCTTTATCAAAATATAATTATGTTAAAAACACCCTTTTTCAGTTTTTGTCATTTTTCCTGTGCACATAATATTTTTACTCTTACGCCTTCTTCTATCACCACTCACTGGATAGCGGCTATTAACAAAACACACGAAAGTTTGAAAATCAAAAATTTCTAGAATAGGTAACGAGGCGTATCCGTAAAAATAAATAAATAATGATGATGATTAGAATTCGGTAGTAAATACAAAGATTTTACAGCCAATATCTACCAGTACACTTATTACAGAACCTAAGGCCTACGGCTAAGAGGTGGGGTGCGTGCGGAGAAAAGTACACTTATTACAAAGATTAGTTACAGCGTATAACGTTATGCATTTTTATTTCTTATCAATCTTAAATGATGTGAAATGGAATTATGTGTGCTTTTTCTTCAAAAAGCATAATTTTACACAATAATCCTTTTTTTTTTAACATAAAGTCTGTTTAAGTTAATCTCTGAAGAAAAAAAAACGAATAAAATCAAACCGGAGACAACTTGCAACTATAACGACGAAAATTTCGCTCTCTGAATAAAAATTTAAAGTAATCGTCGTTATGCTAATCTGAAAAATCATAGCAACATCAACTTTGGTCAAATGAGAATAATAAGCAATTCGCGAATGCTCTAAAAAAATAATAAAGATAGAAAAAACATCAATGGAAAGGGTTATGACTTATAAAACATACCAATGACTTCATCTTGATGGTCAAATCCTAAAACCTACGACACTCAGAATTGATTCTCGGGACTTTTTATAGTAACCGGGCGATTATTTTCTTGATATATTTTTACATGAGTAAAAAACATTCTCACGCTCACTCTCTTTACCCCTGAAGCGGTCGGATGACTTGGATCCAATAATATGCTAAGGGTTATAAATGGCGATTTTCACTGGGAGTTATCGCTTTGAGTGAAAGTGGTTTAAGTTAAAACGAAACTGTTTTCTCTGTTGCTAGGATCCTGGTCAAGTGATTTTGCCGTTGTATGACTGAAAAGAGCTTCAAAAGCAGTCAATGGCTAACCTTAGAAGACAGGTGCACCCAAAAAAGAGGGGAGGGTCAAATTAACTGTAAGGGGTAGAGGGCGGTGCCTTTTTTTTTCTATTTCCTTTTTCGTTTTTTAAATTTTATTTTTATTTATTTCTTTTTTTTTCCGTAGAAGGTTATATTATTGCATTTTAACATTACTGAGTAAATGACCTCTAAAAAAATGAAAGATGACCTCAAAAACCGGTACGGATGGACCTTTTCAATTTGAGGTTTCGTTCTTATGAAGTACAGTGAAACCTGTGTAAGTTGACCACTTGCGGTGCAGTACTTTGGTGGTCAACTTAGGCAGGTGGTCAACTTATAAAGGGTGGTAATGATTTTTTTTTTTTTTTTTTAATTTCCTTGCACCATGGACCATGTATTCATTTCTGGAATCATTTCCACTTACTCTTTCTGTTTAAGTCACTTTTATTGTTTAACATTACTTTGAAACAATAATTAAAAAAGTTATTCAAATATTTTTGCTTTTTTTCCTCGTTTTTTACTAAATTAGACACTGTAGTTTTAGAAATTCCGTATGTGTCAGCTAATTTTCGCCAAGTTTTTCCTTTTCATAAAATTTTAATATTTCATACTTTTTATCAATCTCAAGTTCAACTAAATTTCTTTTTGAAACCATTTTATCTAAAACTTTTACACAAAGAGCAACAAGCCGGACTCTCCTAGTTCATAAAGGCAGTTGAAAATAAAAATATTCTATCTCTTAATCCCTTGCCCCAGAAATAAGTAACTTTTCTCTTTAGCACAATTCCAGTGTTGCCTCAAAATATTGCTACTGGAAGAAAAGACTTTGTACTTTTTCTACTGACACCAGTTTTTATTTTCATTGAACAGAGAGTACAAAAAGCAATCTCAAATAGAACAACAAAAGAAAAACAAGTTCGGAGAATTAGAAGCAACATAAGCTTTATGCTGTTGTTTTATTTAGTTGGTAAAATGCTGGTCTAAAGCATCAAAATTATTCTTGGAAAGCTATAAAAAATAATAATAATAAAAGAAAATAATTTGCTTGATTAAGTTAAAAAAAAAAAAACCTAGTGGTCAACTTACAAAGGGTTTTTTACAATACTCCGAACCAAATTCGGTGTACATTAGTGGTCAAGATAGACAGGTGGTCAAGATAGAGAGGTGGTCAAGTTACAGAGGTTTTCTTTCATTATATAAGATAGGTCCAATTCCGTTCCCGACAAAAGCGGTCAACATAGACAGGTGGTCAACTTTACAGGTTTTACTGTAACATGAGAACAAACCGTTTATTTGGAATTTTTAGGTTTTATTTCTATGAAATTAATCAATCCACACTTTAAAAAAAAAATCAATCTACTGTTAGTTTTTAAACTCTGAAAAGTGAGTGCGCAAGAGCTCACTTTCTGTTTGAAAGTGAGAGAAGGACAATTATAGGTAATTCCACGGTAACGAACATATCAATTGTTGCACAAAAACACCTTGCGAAGACTACAAACTGCCAGAAAATTGTTTTATTGCATGAACTATATGAAGAATCTGAACCCTATTTCTAAAAATGCAATTAAACTTTGAAGATTTCCAGAAACAATATGAAATGTCATTTTCCTCTAAGTAACGGACGTATCCCGTAAGATACGTTCGTTAGATACTGAGACAAAACATATTTAAGTATTATGACTGGAAATTTTTCAAAAATGTTTGCCTTTTATGGAAGTAGAGTTCATGTTCTTCATATAGTTCATGCAATGAAAACAACTATCTAACATATTTGGAATCTTTTAGCAGGGGGTAACCAAAGAGGCAGGGTCATGGGGCAGACTGTGCCATTGAAATTTTTAGGGGGTGGGGGTCGTGTATACTGCTTTTTCTAAATTTATCGTCTGCTGTATTTTACATTTAGTTTCGCTATTTATTGTCGTCTGCAATGTATAAAATTCATCATAAGATATTTTTTATGTATCTTCTGCGCATTCTATTGCCTTTTTGTAATGGCAACAGCAAAAGAAATGGTACAGAACAGTCTAGTTATTGTGATCATAGACTAATAATAAGAGTAGACCGAGCTTTCCCAGACTTGCTGATGAAAAAATTGGTTCATGGATATATTATGTGACTGGTGGAAGGCTTGGCGAAAACTTTGGCAGCATGGTTGCTAGATGGCAACATTATCTATAGCTTGGCACTCGACATGGATTTTAAGACGTATTGTGTTTTCATTATAATTTTTTTCCAGGTGCAGAGATTGAACTGTTTTTCTTTTAGTTATGCATTATTTTGACATTAGTAATTAGTTTTTGATCAGTTTTCAGTACCTTTTATTTCATTTGGAACTGCTACGTCAGCGCTGGCGTGAACGTGATAGCGTAAACGTTTTGCGGTAACGCAAAAATGTACTAATCAGTGTTTTAAATTGAAATTGTAGGTAAAAATCTTACCATTTGCTGATTCTTTTTGGGCGCTTGCATCTTTAATTGCTTAGGGAGTTATTGAAATTGAATAAAGAAAATGCACAGTAATATCTAAACGAAAAACTCACGATATTAACAAAATATTTACAACTTAGAGTAACAAATTTACAAATCGGACTCCATAAAAGATCATTCTTCCGTGTTCCATCAATTCTATTTATTTTATTTCTCGCGGGCGTTGATCGTCTGCTACGATCAACGCCGCTGTTGCTAGGATATCCACTAGTCACATGGTTTGGTGTATGAGCAGCAAAAGGGTTGCCATAGCTAGGTCTATTCTTATTATTAGTCTATGATTGTGATGGAATTATGAATGTGTTTTTTTTTTCTCGCCCTATGTTGGCAGAGAACATAATTTATACTGCTTCATACTTATGCAATTAAAATTCTTCTTTTATAAAAAGTACGAATTTCCTTTATTTATTGCAGTGCAGAATTATATTTATTTATTGAATTTCCTGATGTGAAAAAGAAGAAACAGAGTGGCTAAGGGATTTTTTTTCTCTTTTTTTTTTCGGGGAGAGGGGGTCCTCTGATTTAGGTGGGAGGGAGGGTCTTGATGGTATTTACGGGGTGGCACCCTTGCTTTTTGGGAGGGAATGGAACCCCTGCTTTGTATGGTGTTTTGTGCAACAAACATTGTTTTTATCGAAGTGGAATTGCCCACAAGCGATGCTAACAACGATTCAATGGGTTCGAGAGGACTTACACCATCTTGACTCAGGATAGGAGCCCGTTGCTCCAAGGTAGAGATGCCTCTTTCAAGGTTATTGGAGCATCCTCTCGTGTTGAGATGCAAGAAATCATTTTTTGCCCACTTAGCCTTTCTAAGGATCCCGCCGGAGAAAGTACAAATGCCAATTTAGACACGCCCTGCCATCGATGGAATGTGGAGAAAGGGTTTAAGGGGTTTCCAACTTATTTCGTTTGCGATGCATCGTTATTGGACATCTTTTTTCAATTTTTTAAAGTACTTCACGGTAAACAGTTTGAAAAATTAGACCGTTGCTAAGGTTTTAGATGCAAGTGACGTATTATGTGTCGGACATCCGCTTTAGATACCGATAAAAAAGTGATTTGTAGTTAAATTTGGACTTCCTTGAACTGATCTGAAGTTGCTGATTTTTATTTATGTATATCTTTTTTAAATTTCAAATATTTCTGGAAAAGGGCAATTAAACGGTCCAAGCTTTGTATTTTAAAACTTCATTAAAAAATAATCTGTTAGCATTTATGTGACAAGTACTTCTGGTTTTTAAAATTTAAAACGGCAACAAGAAAATGTTGAAAACGTATTTATACTGTTTGAAAGAGCAAAGTTTGAGCACGTTTTCGAAAGAATTTTTTTTAAAAAATAGTTTTAACTACAGTGCTACAAAATTTCAATTACCAGTTACTCAAGAAGTGAATAATTTCACTTTGTATAAGTTTTATTAACATATAACGCTACGCGATGACAGTGAACAAGTTTTATGATATTGATACCAATTGTTGAAAATAAATATTGCATTCTAAATACTCGAAGACAAGCAGAAAAAACGGAATTCGAACAACGTTGATTAATGTTATAACTCTCCTTCTGATTTAGACGATCGTTAACGTTCAGTAAATACAGCAAAAGATGATGAGAGCACACAGATTTTTAAAACCCAAAAAGAAATAAACAAACAAATCATAATTTTTCAGTGAAAAGATTTCACAACAGAAAAACACGAAGCCTAAATAAATTACTTCTGAAATTGAACTTGCTTTAGAATCCATTGTGCATGCAAAAAAATAGGACACAAATTATTGATCTCAAATTTTTATCACGCTAAAGACATAATCTGTGTTGTGGAGAAAGAACAAAATATTTTTTAAAAATGTTAAAAACTAACTGAGTCATTGCATATGTCTGTGAGCCCAAATTATTTCTTGTAATGCATCAGTTGAAAAAATTCCTACAAAAAAATGAACGCTTTGCTTGTGTGAGTAAACCGAAAAAAAAAAAAGTTAATTAAACTTCCTTCTAAATGTATTCTCTAAGTTCAGATGTGAGTTTCAATGTCTTACAATCATAAAAATAGTTTTTACTAGAAAATTTAAAACATTTTCGCGCAACTATCAATATACAGGCGCAAAAAAAGTTTAAAACTTTAAACATAACGCTGGCAAAACTTCCACCAATCAAAACTTCAAAAACTGCACAAGAGAGAAGAGAAAGAATATATGGGTCATTCTCCAGAAAATGTAACCTTTGAACGCAAATATTTTTTGATTTCGAAACCATTTGTTTTCTTTTTTTCTTCAGTCTTACATGAATGAAAGTGTTACCTAACTAGACGTAACCATAAACAATGGCCCAGCTAAGTTCCAATTATTTTACTTATAAATTAAAATAATAATAAGTGCTTTGTTCACGGAAATAAAAAAAAAAAGAAAAAAGTTTTAATGTTTAAAAACTGAGGCCAATTTAATATCAAAGTAGTAATTTTGTTAATTGTGTAAACAATGAGCTAGTTTAATGCTTAGGGGGAATATAATATTAGGCTCTCTTAATTAAAGTACGGCTTAACTAGCAGTTTTTTTTTACTTCAAATGTGTGTTGAAAATAGTATTTAATAAATTTGAGGATATACTGGCAATTTATAATTTTGGTAGAATGCCTATTATTGATGAATTTCCCCTCTATCAGTTATTTTCACCTCAGAAATAATGACATTGATAAAGTCTGTCACGGAGGTGAGATTCACGGGGGTGAGGAATTGTCTATTAATAAAGGCCTTAATGGATACATTTTTCAGGGAAATATTTTTTTTTCTTCGTTGCTACAATCTGCACATGTTAAGCATATGAAAACATGTTCATATCTTTTTTTTACATTAATTTACATCCCTGAACTTCAAGTTCACGGTGGTATAGAGGTGAGAAGCACAATAACCACTTTTTTAAAACAAAATCTATCCTTTTGTTTTTCGACAAAAATCTCACAACTTCTTTAAAATAAAATGTGATATCATTACTGTCACGTGTTAATGAGAAATGACGTTTTGTGTTTTGGTAACGGAGGTGAAAATTTGTTGTGTGACATGATAACTTATCCTACTAAAACACAATATTAAACAATTAAATATACTTACACAATTAGTATTTGAGACACTTGTGAAAGTAATAATAAATAAATATGTATATACTTTTAATTAAGCTAGTTATTAAGCAACATAAACAGTCACACAAGGTGTGTGACATGCCACGGAGGTGAGAAATCACATGTTGTGAACCAAGAATATAATAAAATAAAAAATTTTTACTAAAATATTGTTGGCAGGTTTAAGTAGATTTTTGATGAAATTAAAAAGCATTGTTGGATGCATTGTTTCTTAAAATTTTTACTGTAAAAGGCGTGTGACGGAAAAGTTTCACTTTTTGAAGAATGACCCATATACACCAATTCAAGAGCAGAATGAAAGGAAAATATACGGAAAAGCTTATATTTTTGCAAACTAAATATGGTTTAAGAACTCCGAACATGACAATGACGATTTACTTAGAGATTTCAAATTGCGAATTCAGCAAATTGGTATCCTGGCATATTTATTTATATGAAATTCTATGGTTTGAAAACAGTAAAAATAGCTCTTAATCACACTTTTTAAAGAAGAATTCTAAAATACCTTATTTAATTATTTTATTTATTTGTTTGTAGTATAATTTCAAGTATTAAAATGACCGTGAGAAAATGCTAGCTAAGTCTTCTTAACAACGAGCAATTTCTTCTTTTGGTATCAGAACCAAAGCATTCAAAATTTTTACTCAGATCCCTCATCCAAAGAATTGGAGTTTTTTCTTTAGTTTCTATTCACGTTTTGGACGAGGTCAAATATAATTACTGAATTAAATTATAGCTTTTTGTGAAGAGAATAATTTTTCGATCACTTTGCCAGCCCGATCGATCTATTGAGAGAGTTCAAGAAGAAAAGTGAATGAAATTTGATATCAAGCACAAAAGCAAATGAAAAAAAAATCGACTAGGTACATGCTTAACAAAACAGCCAATGATAATGATCACAGTGAAACCCCGATTTTACGTTTCAAGAGGGTCTGGGCTGTTAGCGCAGCCAGAAATATCTTCTGGGGGGGGGGGGGTGTTTTGATCAAAAATACCTTCTGGAGGAGGGTTTTTTGATCAAAAATATCTTCTGAAGAGTTTTTTTTTTTTTTTTTTTTTTTTTTAATTATCAAAGCAGCCCTTTCATATGCATAAATTGCTGCATTAGAATTTGCATTTACGTTAAAACTGGTGCCTCTGGAGGATGTTTTCACCCCCACCCCCCTCCTTCGTTGCGCCACTGGCTGGGTTATAAAAAAACGCAAAATACGGGAAGTGCACAGAAAACGAAAATCAAAAAGAAAAAAGAAAAAAAAAAGTAAAGACGACAATTTAAAAAGATATAATATCTATATTTTACAAGAATAGTATTATATATTCCATTTTAGACCATTAGTTAAAAATACGGGTGTTAAGAGTGAAAATAGTCCATAATAGTCAGTGATATAACCGGATAGAACAGTAGCATTTCTGTTTTCAAAGATTTACTTTCAACAGCGTAGATTATATTTTAATAACAGATTTTTTTTAAAAAAATACTAAGAACTTTTTATAATGCATTCAAAAGGACAAAATAGCTTTTCTGATTCAGAAAAGAACATTTTAAGTATCCCAGTAATTTCTTATCATTACCTAGCTTTTATTCATAAATTTGAGTGTTGAAACATGCATATTTCTCTGGGAAAGTTTGGTTTGAAATGACCTGAGTGGCACTTTTCTTTGTTTGTGAAGTCATTTTCTTGGAATAATTGAAAACTACGGGAATACTTAAAATGTCCTTTCTGACTCAGAAAAGTTATTTTGTCCTTGAGGGCATTATAAAAATTGCTTAGTATTTTTTTAAAAATTCTGTTATTTTATTCTTTTTAGTGCAAATGTATTTCAGAAATAGATTTATTACCTCGAAACTTTACCTTATTTTTTCATATAAATGCTCTGTACTAAAAGGAAAAAAATCAATATACGTGTCTAAAACTTTAAGCAGTTGGCACTAAAAATTAATCCTTGTTCCTCTCTAGGATTCAGCTGTGTGCTAATTTAATTAAAACCATTTAAATATTAAAGGTTTCTCAAACTGATTTATGTTTCAAAACATACAAGTTACTCGTGGTAAAGATCCTAATATGTTTCTTTACTTAGCCCCATTATCGACTATTTTCATAGATGAGAGCATTTCGTGCTTGTTCCAGAGAAGCCTTGATTCAAAATTTTCATTATAATTACTATTAACATAACTGTTGCAAGGCAACAAAATTTGTAACAATGGGTTTTATTATTTAAACATTTAATGGGGCAACTACATGAAATTTGCTGTTTTCCATCCTAACAGAAATAATAATTTATTTTAGAATTTTAATTTTTCAGCTTTAAGTTGTACCTTAAGATTAAGGAAATCATTTCGTGAAATCCCGAAGTCTCTAAGTGGTCTAGTTGCTGAGATATAAGCAAAAGCAGGCCTCAGATTTTTCCATGATAATCAGGCTAAGTATAATAAAAGTGCTTAAAAAGCCCGAAAAGAAACACATTGCTATTTTTTTTCCCACTTCCGGGGGAAAAGTAAAATTCGGGAAATTCATATGCAACAAATTTTTCATCCGGGTTAAATTAACATTATTAACACACGGAAAATCTAGGGTTTGATGAAAAAACATATAAATGTTTATGGATGTTTTTTTTACTGAAAAAAACTTAATTTTGCTCAAGAATTCTTATTTTAATGTAACTCTGTTTATGTTAAGCCCTGAAAAATATGAATAAAACAAAACCATTGACGATTTGTAACTTTGGCGACAAAAATGTCGCTCTCAAAGCAAATATCAAAAAAAAAAAAAAAAAAAAATACGTTGCCATGTAATCTGAAATATCAGATCAGCATCAACTTTGGTCAAGTGAGAATAATAAGCAGTTCGTTGAGATCGCTCAACAGAAGAGGAAAGGGAATGTGGGGCAAAACAAAAAAGGGAGAGAGAGAGAGAGAGCAGAGCAAAGTAAAATTGTGTAATATTTCACTATGTTTATGTCGCCACCTATCTGAAAAAATTTTAATTGCGTTGTAAACCGTATAGTTGATTCACTCTGAAAATTGGGTTTTTTGAAGGTCAAAATACATGATACAGAAGCCATTCTTAAAATTTGATACTGATGTAGCATTATTTAATGGATTATATAAAGAAAAGCAGAATAATTGCTCTTGTCAATAAAATTATTCTAATATTAAATTGCCCTAACTGATGATATGCTGTATTTATTTTTCAACTGTTTGGCATGTTTTTATTTTAAATATTAGTACTGTTCTTCAAGTTTATAGCTGAGCAAAGTGAAATATAGTTCATTTAATTTATTGATTGCTTTTTGTACCAGTTCACTTACATATTCATTGATTTATTCATTCTTTAAATAGTTCTGAAACATTTACTCAATTATTCACTCACTTGTTTATTCACACATTTATTGAAAAATACATAAATTCGTTTATTCATTACTACTTCATATATTTATTCATTCAAAGAAAAATATTTTTAAGAATCAAATAGTAAATATTCCCGGAAAAAATTAGACTTTAATTATCACTTTGCCGTACCTATAGGATGAAATGACAATTTTCCACTGAAGGTTCAAATTTACTGCGAAGTTTAAAAAGTAACATTTCAAAGCAAATTCGACTACAAAATACCTTTTTTCTCCATTCATGTGTACTAATTTTCAAAATAAAGTTCAAACAAATAATTTATTTTAACTATTTCGCTTTGCCCTACAATCTCCTACATCTTACTATTCCACAGTTTCACAAAAAGTACAGCTATTTAATTCATTTTCCTACGAAATCTGAGCTATAAACACAGACTGGAAATTAAAGGTAAATAAACTGCAAGAAAAGTTTGCTCTTTAGCCCATTTTTTATTAACTGGACAAGAAAATATTCGGTAATAAAAATTTTAACGGATTTCAAAACAATCTTAATCGACGACAGCTGCAATAAGACTGATGATTTACAACGAACCTTCGCTTGGTATATCAAGCGAATTGGCGGGGCATTGTCGACATCAAGCGACGACTGAAATTATTTTCGTTTAGAAATGTTTGAATGACCAAAATGAACATTATCGTTTCTTTCGAAATTTTTAATGCGTACAGTGCAAAAATTAAAGGTATGTTTGATCACGGCAGGGGGGGGGGGGGATCCGTCTGGTACTTTTTGAGAGAAAAAATATACAGGCATCGCCTGAAAAATTATATTTATACGTTGGTTTGTCCTTGTAATTCATAATGGTATGGATACACTTGATTAGATTTTCAAAGATAAGTTAATTCGAAGTTCAAAATCAAGGTTATTATTTGGATCCGCCAGTCAAGGTCGAACGATAATAACCCCACCTTATTACAAAGCATACGCAATGCGTGTTATAATACAACTGCAGAAAAAAATAGACTTGGGAAAGGTGAAAGCGCAAGTGAAGGCTATTCACGTAGTTTTACAGCCCCTAGGAAACCCTGAAGGCACACATTAAAGAAAAAGCAATTAAGGAGCAATTTTTCTGCTTTAATACGACAGTGAAAGGAACAACGAGGATACAGGATTAATTGGTCCATGATTCACTTCCAGTCTGTGATTTAGTTTTTAGATTAATAATTACCTAAATGTATAACTTATTCATCAATAATGTATGAAAAGTTTTAAGTTTTTCAATTTTGAAGCTAAATTTGTTAAAATTTATAACTCTTTTCAATTTTGCCTATTGCTGCTGATTTTTTTTTCTTCTAATTCAGAGATCCACAAAAGATGGGCAGAGTTTTTGAGTCTTTCGTCCTACCTTCAACCTCCCTAAGACTTAATTAAACTAAACGGGAAAAAAAATCACCTGGTATTTCGACAGCATTTTAATTGTACTTATTATAAAGCAAAGTAGTATGTTAATCCAATTTAAGAGCAAATGTTCTGCAAATGCGCAAAACTTGTCGTCAATGCAAAATGCAACCAAATGAAATGAAATAGGTATTTTGAAAAAGGATTTCCTAATCCATTGTCAAATTATTCAAATTTTTACTCGACAGACAAAACACAATTATTCAGTTTTTACATTTCACTGATGCATTCCACAAATCCGCAGGTAATATTATTGAAATTTGCATATTATGTAGTGATAATGTTACTCTTCCAAGGCCTGTTTATGTACCCATAACGCAACTTAGTGTGAGGTGAAATGGAAGAAGACTTCAATTTTAAATTTCAACTGACATTCTCAAGTATTTACATTACTTACTTTAAATAATAATAATTGATGAATAAAATTGACTCATTTTACATTAAGTACCGACAAAAAATCACATTATTATTGTTCATTTCTTTCTTCAAAGTACAAAAGTAAACTTGCGGCACAAAAGTGGCCACTACTGAATCCCTGGCCACTACTGGTGACAAACAATACTGTCGTTATCATTTCTGGATCTATTAAAGTGACGCGTTACTTTTTAAGACATCCTGTAGGGGGGGGAAAACAGTTTTCAAGAAAACTCCCTCGACGTTCTCATTGTTTTTAAACCCATCTGAGCCCGGAAATCCCCATCTTGAACGAGCAGCATGTTGTGGTGCCTGTGCAAAATTTACCACTCTTGAAAATCGCTCAAGGGAGAAGAATTATGCGCGTAGCAGAGTGCAAATTCGAAGGCAGTTTCCACTCTAACGTGACACAACGGAATAAGGAAGTGTCATAAAAAAAGAAAAGGTTGGTCAATGCCACAAAGTCGTAGAGCAGACCTGGAATTCCAGCCATTTGCATACGCCTCTGGTAAAAATGCACCGAACCATTGTTTCCAGCAGGTTGTAGTGACGAAAACGGCGAGAGTTCCATCCAAAAGATCTGCCACCGTTTGGGAAATGTTCATCTACGGCTTATGGAAAAAAAATTATGGAGATGGTGCTCTGAGTTTATCATTATTTAGAAATGTAATATGCAGTTAAAACTCTCTTAATACGATCACGTTTAAGAGCCAGTTTTTATAAGAGTCAGGTAGGTCAGATACAAGCCATTTTTGATTTCGCTAAAAATTTTACCGTGGTTTCTTCGAATGATTTTAAAAGACACATATTTTTTTCTTTTCTTCCAAAAAAAATTTTTTGTGACCCACAAAAATTCCGAAATTTAGTCTCAACTTATGGTTTTTCTCAAATCGACATGTTTTAATGTTCAATTATCTCTGCGTACTGAGCGTCAGCAAAAGTAATCTTTGTGATTAAAACATGATATTTAGTGCCTCAAATGAAATATATCGTAGATTTTATGGCTGACCTATAGCACCCTGGCAGGGGTGGCTAAACTGTGCCGAAGAAAGTGAAAATGTGTCATGTTTGAGGCATCCTGGTTCCATGCACTAAGGTTCACCCATAGTTTTTGCGAGCAATTTGTGTTGTGATATATATATATATATAAATTATTGAATGGGCTCATTAAATGCATGGTTAATGCACACTAATGCGGAAAAAAAAACACTTTCGTCATTAAAACATGATAAAAAGTGTACTTTTTAGGAACTTGTATCTCAGTGCACTGAGGGTCAGCATAGAACTTACTGCCTGCATTTCAAACTAGAGTTTATGTATTTTCAAAATCAAGTGATAGAACTATGGGCAAAATCTTTTCAAGAACACAATACGTATTTCAAAACAGTAAAATGAACTATTTAGTTTTCAATTCAATCAACATATCCGGGTTTAAACTTTCCTCCAGGACTTCCAGATACTATTTAAAAAAACTAATATGATCAAAAAAATTACCATAAAAGAGTTTTAGACTTGCAAATAGACTGATTATGCTAATGCTCACTCGCATACTTTATAATATGATAGCTGGAAGCAAAGTGAAATATATATATATATATATAGGTGTTTAGGTATATTCTTAATTATATTTTGATTAAGATAGCTTTTTTTCGTTTGTACTGTACATTATAGTTCGTTGACATTCGTTTAGGCTGTATATTAAAGTAACAAAAATTATTTTATCTGCACTAAACTACCATGATAGCAAACAATTACTAAGTTATGTTTCAATTATTTATGATAAAAGCAATACTATGACATTATAAAACAAGGGTATAGTTGTCTAACTGACTAGTGGGGACAAGCAAGACAAGGCATTGTAGCTTAAGTACAACTAACTCTTATGCAATTTCCTCATCTTGTAGTGCATTTTATGAGTCTGCAGAACCATTGTCCATAGTTATGTCACTTGTTTGTGAAAAGACATACCCTCTAGTTTGAAATGTAGGCATCAAGTTCTATACAAATCCCCAGTGCACTGAGATACAGACCCGTAAAAAATACATTTTTTATCATATTTAGATGTTTTTCTTTCACTTTGCTGCTTGTTATCATATTATAAAGTATGCGAGTAAGCATAATCAGTGTATTTGCAAGCTTATAACTGTTTTTATGGTAACTTTTTGATCGTACTAGTTTTTTAAATAGTGTCTGGAAGTTCCCGGAGGAAAGTTTAAACCCGGATATGTTGACTGAATTGAAAACTGAATAGTTCATTTTACAATGTTGAAATACGCATTGTGTTCTTGAAACGAATTTCCCCATAGTTCTGTCACTTGTCTGTAAAAATACATACTCTAGTTTGAAATGCAGGTATCTAGTTCTACACTGATCCTCAGTGCACTGACATAAAGGCTCATGAAAACTACACTTTTTAGCATTTTTCGCATTACAAAATTTCGCATTTAGCATACAAAAACTCATTTTTTGGCAGCGCAAAGGTTGAGCAATGCAACTAATGAGGGCAGTGAATAATTTATATATATTCTTACACAAATTACGTACAAAAAACCATGGTTGAAAATGAATGCAGGGAACCAGAGCGCCTCAAACATGGCACTTTTTCAGTTTTTTTCGACAAAATTTGGCGACCCATGAAAGGCTGTATTGAAGGTCAGCCACAAACTTTACGATATATTTCAATTTAGGTACTAAATGTAATATTGTCAACACAAGAATTTTTTTGGCTGATGCTTAATACACAGAAATAATCGCATTTTAAAAAACGCTGATTTGGAAAAAACCTCTACGCCCGGGCTCCACTTTACGAATTTTTTACAGGTCCCCAAAAAATTTTTTGAAGGAAAAGAAAAAATACGTATCTTCTAAAATTTTTAAAAGAATCCACCATAAAAATTTGAGCAAAATAAAAAATGATGTATATCCGAACACCCCATTTCTGCCCAGTTCTCATAAAAACTGGCTCTTAATACGAAATCTTGGCTGAAAGAAACATCGTGTTCATTAAATTTGGTTTGCTATCTAATTACATTAAACATTTTACGCATAATATGTACATTAAATTGAAGGTATCGGCTAAGACAAACAGCAGTTTCTGACCTCTTTGCTTAAAATGTTTGTAGTTGAATACTGTAGTTTTCTTTTTAAAAAAATAGTCAACATTTTGTTAGGCAGTAGAAGTCCCATTGTTTAAAGAGAAGAAATTAACAAATATTTTACATAGAAAATTAATCCCATACATTTGTTTAAACTTTGTGCTAAACTTGTGGATTACAACCTATTCCGCGATTATCGGTTATCATTTTCCTCTTTCAATATTTTCCAAAAACTTTCATTTAAAAAAAGGGGGATTTTTTTCTGAATTTACTAATATTTAGATTACAATACATGTATTAGTAGTAATGTTTTTTAAATATAAGTAAGGATTTCTTCGTTTTTTCACAGTATCATCCATTTACGGTTGTAAAGAATAACAGTTAATACGAATAAATTCATGGATTTTTGGCATTTCGTATTAACCGAGTTAAACTGTAGTTTGTTTAACTCGGGTTAAAACGGTGCAACGCGTTCCATCCGACTGATTTTGACGAGAAATGAACCGCTCGGTGTTTAACTTTTTATGCCAGGGCTTTGAAATTCCGATCCTCAATCTTTTTGTGTGACGGAAGTGACGTAATTGTTGCCTAAAATAATGAAAAATGATAGTAATTCTAAAGTTAGTTTTGTTGAAACATTTTACAATTTAATCTCCAGGCTGCATTTAAGCAAACATATATTTGATTATTTTGGGTAATTAACACTTTTCAAATAATGCAGCTTTTCGAAGATTTATTTGTTGCAAGTCAAGTCATCAGTTTAAAAAACGTAACTCACATTGCTTAAATTCAGCACTGAAATTGGTTTGTTAACTATTATTAACAAAGTTGACTTCGTAATTACTATTATTTTTCATTGTTTTAGGCAACAATTATAAAACGTATTTCGAGTATTGTTTAGTTTTCTCGTTGCTTATAATCTACTTTCTTCCTTAAAATATACAATTTTGTTGTGAATATACCTAAGTCAGGCACAGAAAAAACAGGAGCGTCACGTGAGAAAAAACTTGCGGGGGAGCTGACAGCTCAGAATGTAAAAAATAGATAAAGTTTTACTCCTCTCTTGTGCCTTGGCAATGCACATTTTTTTTTCTTAATTTATTGCTTAACTCAAAAATCAGGCGTATAGTTTATTCCTGCTGAAGGATTATTTTATTAATTTGTTCAGTGGCTAAATAAATAAACACAGAGGAAAATTTTAATTTCTTTTTTATTCAAATAATCGAAATAATAAATGAATAATTTAATAAGTAATCGGAAAGTGTAATGACTTGACCGCATAATAAGACACATTTCTTTTTAGTTCCGGCACTTTTTCTCTCTATTACAGGATTCGTAAGTATTACAACTTTGCTAATTTTATAAAACCGGATGTTGAAAAAAAGGAAGCAACAAAACGAAGTAAAGTTTGTTCGATCTTAACTGCACTACAATACATTAAGACCACGATTTGAATTATGCAGCTAGAGTTGATTTGAAAATGATCGATGAAAGAAATAGGGTTTCCTGAAAACAGATGATTAAAAGAGCTTTAAGGGGACATACTGACCACATAATGTTAGTACCAAACAAGGGCGCCCGTATGTAAAATTTTGAGGGGGACTTAAAAATTTTCCCCCATGGTTTAGGTGAATATTTTCCCCATAAAAATTGATTTCAGTACAGATTAGAGATATTAAAATTTGACATTTTTGATAACTTTTTCATTAATGGCTGGAAAATGAATATTTATACATTTTTGCAAAGAAAAAAGTACTGAAAGCAAGGAAGTTCACATTTCTAAGGGAGGCTTGAGCCGCCACTTGTCCCCTATATGGGCCGTATTACAGCAACTACCAGGGCTACTAGTACCATCTCTTACACCAAGACAGAAGAGAGGTTCACCTAGCACGTGTACTGGTTACCTCCGAATTTTAAATTTTGCCACTTGCATCCCTCAACTTCTCACTGCCTCATATGTTTTTTTCCAAATGACATAATCCATTGCCATGTTTATTTCAACTTCAGTTATGAAAAACAGAAGTTTGAACCGAAAAGTCACTCATCTTGTGGCTTGTCACATTTTTGCCCCGAGTCCTTCCATTGTCCATTTCAAGGCATAATGATCAGATAATTGCATTTTTGAGGTTTAATGACTCAAACAAGAAAGGAAAAGACTTATTTAGGCTCTGAAGGTGGGAAATGACAAAATATTCTAAAAATGAGCATTGAAGGAATTGATTTTATAAACTGCACTGATGCACAACTTTTATTTCTGGCTTCTTTACTTGCGACAATATGGTGCGGATGTTAAAGATCCTAACTGAGGCTGATTAAGGATCTTTTCGTTCCACTAGGTAGGGAAAGATTTCTTGAAGTTGGGAAACACTTTCAAGATTTTTCTACTTAATAACGGTGAACCAAATAAGAACACACAGCCTAATTTCGCAATAAAAGAAGAAATACACTTAAAAAGTGGAGTGACAGTAATGCTTGAATTTTTCTCTTTGTGAACCACTTAATCTCTTTGCAGATGTCTACTTTAGCCATCAGATTAACGGAAAGTTTCGTAACGTTGAAATTGCGAACGATAAACTTCCATTTTAGAAGCTAACATAGGGACTGCAAAGGCGTGGTTCTCACTACTAAAAGATGCATGGTTGTTCTCTTAGGGTTCGTCTAGTGTCCTTGGGGTGTGATTTTTCTTTTCTGTTTTCTTTATCAGTTTAAGATAGTCCAACATCCGATTTATAGCCTACATAAAACGTGGTATGATCGACATCGAAGGCCATCCACGAACAAAAAAAACAAAATGAATACTGTTATTAGTTCGACATAATGTGTGGCATCATTAAGTGCAAGTTATTATCGCATCCAAACTTAATCATGGAGAAAATTATTGATGATCGGTAATATCCATTTTTAGCACGGATTGAATTTCGTTTCAATCATTATTTCTGATGGGCCGTTGTACTTGCGCTACTCAATGATAGTTAGATCATGCTATAATGCCAAGTAAGATTTCAAGGATAAATGCTAATATTACTTAATGACACTTTCTATCACGTTAGCAGTTTATTTAAACTCAGAGAGAGAGAGCTTTTTGTTGAAAATTTTTATATTTTAACGAGGTTTTTTTCAATCTGGTATGATAGACTTTGACTAAATTCCAAAGGTAATTGCATTGCACAAAACTTTTATCTTGTTCAACCCCATTTCTTTTGTGTCGGAACATTTTAAGCTATGGTGATTCCTTCTCTAAAATATCGTAAATTCACATAAGAGAAGATATATATATATAATATATATAGGATTTTTATAAGATGTACAATAACTATAGTAAACAGAAGGAATTTTTGAACTTTTTTGAAATAGAGCTTAATTTTATATCTTTATTTCCAAAAGACAACCCTGTTTCTACTTCTACCACCTTCTACGAGTATCATTTATGGGTGAGCCTTAGATGCGCAGGAAAAAAAAAAAGCATGTAGACCCGTACAGACTTCGTATTTGATTGATGTTAAACTATTTAAGTCCACAAGAATAAAATATTTCTTTGATTCAGATTTTAAGTATGCGAAAAAGTGAAAAGTTGAATGATACTAAATCTAAGGTGATTAAAATAAGAGAACCATGATTTTTAAATAAACCTAGGCTTATCTAAAATGTTTTTGAATGCTATATATTTTTTTCATTAACTGGCTCGGATTTTGTTTTTTAGAGCCTAAAAAATGCTACTTGCAGTTCATTATTGGTTCGCTTTTTCACAAGAATTTGGTTCAAAAATCTACAATAATGAATAAGGTTTTTTTTTTTTTTTCAGGCATATTTCCTCACATTCAAAGCTATCGTTGTAAATTATTTTAAAGCTATTTGGAAAAAACTCTTTTAGTTCGAGATTAATCTTTCCGTTATCATTACTTTGCATCAAAACATATAAATATTGTAATTATTTTCAACCTGAGCTCGTAAATACTCAATTTTTAGTTTAGGTAGATTTTCTTTAATAATCTTCAAGTATTAGGGACTTAAAAATAATTAACGTTCAGAACTGATTGGACAAGGGGGTCTCATTGGATGTTATTTTGCTGTCAATTTACAATGGAGAACGATGCGAAAAGCCCTTGCCGACTAAAAGCTTGCGGTGAAATTTATGGAAAAACCCACTCAGGAGCGGAATAGATGTATACCTGCATAACATACATATATTTTGAATGCAAAATATATTCAAATAGCAAAGCAAATATTATTTCGTTTTTAATTGTGCAAACCGGTTCTCAACTTTCCTCCGAGAAGTCTACTTTTTGTGCTACATAAAAACCCTGGAAGATAAACTCTTTTAAGTGTAAATGGATGTCTCTAACGCTGATTTATTCTAGAAAGTAGTTTTTATCATTGCTGTGTTCTCACAGGCACAATAATCAGTTGTTTTATTTTATTTTATTGATTCATTTACATATTTATTTAACTTATTCATTTAATTTGTTTTGATAGTGTTGAGATTTTTTTGTTCAAAAATAAAACATTGACAACAGAAAGACTTTGAGCATAAAACTTTGATATTCATCAAAACTCTTCACAACACATCAACTGTAAAAATAAAAATAAGAGTAAGAAACAACATTTATATTTTGAATACATAGACAATTTATGTCGCATCACTAAAACTTGCGACATTATTCATTCTCATTAGTGGTTGTAATAGCAAAGATACTAACTCTGAAATTTGCTACATTCACTTATTTTTGCTTTGGCGCTGTTGGAGGAAGCGTTTAATCGCTTGTTTAAATAATAATTTGAACTCTTAGTTTTAATTGAATCTGACAATATTTTAATTTAGTAATATGCATAGTTTTAATAACATGACCTAATTTAAAAAACATCTTATCTAGGCATAAAACTCAGCAATCTATATTTAAAATGTTTTTTTTTTTTCTTATCATTTTGTCCATTTTATGGCAAAAGAGTTTGAGTCTTTTGATCTCTCTTGATTCTTTTGATTCCTACTTTGAGTCTTTCGATTCCTACAATCTAAATAAAGTTTGAAGGGGTTTTTTGTAAGCTATTTATTAGGGGAATAATCATCAAGTGGAACATTTTTCACATTTTTAAAATTTTTGGCCAAACTGGTCAAAACATCGCGTTTATTTGCAGGTAAAGTGTTGCTAAAATCAATATTGTTGAAATTTAAAACTTAATGTATAATTTTTAAGCAAAGTAATCCAATGAACAAAACTGAAATTTACATTAAAACGAAAAAAATTCTACCAAGCAAATAAACCAATCCATTAAATATACAGGGTGTGCCATTTTAACCTGCAAGACCTTTATTTTCGCAACCGTTAGTCCTAGATGTATACTTTCAATTGCAAAAATGTTCAAAATCAGATGCAGAGTTAAAATATTGAAAGTTTGAAGCAAAAATAAAAATTAGGCAAAAATACGAAATTTAACTTTTTATACGGGCCTAGGTCCCCTAACTAATATTTAGGGAAATAATCTCCATTGAAAACTATTACTAACACAAAAAACTTGACATTTGTGCTACCAAAACTCAAGAAGATATTCCAGTTTAAAGTTTTAAGGGACCATACAGAAAATGAGATTGGAACTTCTCGCTCTTTCAGAAGAATGACAGGGCGTCCAAGTAAGAAAAACAAGGTATTTATATTTTTCACTGCTATACAAAAATAAATGCATATGTTATGCCGTGATGCGCAAATTACAAAACCCCGAATGATTTGAAAAATCACACTTTAACATGTAATTTTAAACAGTTGTTAACCACTATATTTTCCCCCGAAAGCTGTTATTGACAGCGAGTGAAAAGTGGTGTCAGTCACAAATAGCTGCGTTTCATATCTCGGTGAATATTGGTCGTACTAATGTCAAACTTTTTGTGTTCTAATTATTTTTCAATGGAGATTATTTCCCTAAATATAAATTGGGGGGCATGGGGCCCATGTAAAAAGTTAAATTTTGTATTTTTTGACTCATTTTTAATTTTTCTTCAATCTTTTAATATCTCAACCCTGCATTTGATTTTGAACATTTTTGCAATTGAAAGTATACATCTAGGACTAACGGTTGCGAAAACAAAGGAGGTTAAAACGGAACACCCTGTATAGGACTTTGAGTGTGTCAGAACAACTAACACCACTACACTAGAAACACTTTCTCCCAGTGAGGTGTTGATCAGAAGATCTGTTTGGCATATTTTCACCTTGATGTATTTTATTATTACTTAATTTTCGTGACAACGAAAACTGTTACTGTATTATTAAAATTGAGTTAAAAAAAGAAAAAAATAGCAGCAGCAATTTAGTTCAAAAGAAATTCACAAACCCATCCAGTTGAGAGAAACTACATAAGAATAGGAGGGGAGAAGATACACTGTAAAAGTAATTCAGAAACGTTCCTGGAAAAAAGTGGGCGGCTAATGTGCCCAGTTTCTGCCATTAACATATCTTACGAAAAACAAGAATGTTTTCCACTAAAAAGCAATAACCTTCATGAAATTATCGTGGAAGCCTCCTGAAGAATTCAGAAATCTTCCCGTTCATGGGCGGATTTATGGGGGGGGGCGAAGGGGGGCAGTGCCCCCCCAGTCTTGGGAGGACTTAATACATAGTAACAATACACCTTCCAAAATCTTAAAAGAAAAAAATCATGATTTTTTTAAATTTTTTGAATAATTTAGAAGCGAAAATGAGCGGAATAGCGACTGTCCTTTTCTAGGGGGTGGGGGTGGGGGGTGGTAGAAACCATACAATGTATTACAAGTAGCAAAGTGGTCACTGAAATGCTGAAATGTGTTAAAAAACGATTAGTTTGAACTAAAAACCATTAGGGCAAGTATATAAGGGACCAAGTATTTAAGAACTAAAAAACCATTAGGGCAAGTATCATTCACAAGAAAAAATGTAACATTTTAACTCAAATATTTTTCTATTTCGAAGTCTTTTGTTTTCTTCTTTTCCATTATTACATGAAAGTGTTACCTACTATAAGTAACGACAAACAATGGCCTAGCTAAGTTCCAATCGTTTTACTTATAAATAAAAAAATAATAAAAAATGCCTTGTTCACTAAAAAAAAAAAAAAAAAAACTTTTAATGTTTAAAAATCGTGACCGATTTAGTATCAAAGTAGTAATTTTGTTAATTGTGCAAACAATAAGCTACTTTAATGAGTAGTGGGACTTTAATATGAAGCTCTCTTAATTAAAGTACAGCTTAATTAGTAGATGTCCTTTTAGTTTAAATGTGCGTTAAAAAATAGTATTTAAAAAATTTGAGAATATACTGGCAATTTAAAATTTTGGTAGAATGCCTAAGATTGATGTATTTCCCCTCCATCATTTATTTTCACCTCAGAAATAATGACATCGATAAGGTCTGTCACGGAGGTGAGGAATTATTATAGGCCTAATAGATACATTTTTTCAAGGAAATATTTTTTTTTTCTTCGTTGCTACAATCTGCACATGTAAAGTATATGAAAATAAGTTCACTTATTTTTTTACTTTAATCTACATCCCTGAAATTCAAGTTCACGGAGGTGAGAAGTCACAGTAACCGCACTTAGTTTTTGAAGCAAAATCTATCTTCTTGTTTTTTGACAAAAATCTCACAACTTCTTTATGGCTGAAAATAAACAAGGGGCCCCCCTCGTATCATGGAAAATAAAACTTGATGTCAAGACTGCCACGTGTTAATAAGGAATGGGATTTTGTGCTTCAGTAAAAGGAAGTGAGAATTTATTGTGTGACACGACTCCTTATCCTAATAAAACGAACTAAAACACAATATTAAAAAATTAAATATACTTAAACAATAAGTATTTGAGACACTTGTGAAAGGAATAATAAATAAATAAGTATGTACTTTTAATTAAACAAGTTATAAAGCGACATATAAAGTCACACGAGGTGTGTAACATGCCATGGAGGTGAGAATTCACATGTTGTGAACCAAAAATATACTAAAATAAAAATTATTATTAAAAAACTGTTGGCAGGTTTCAATAGACATATTTTTGATGAAATTAAAAAACATTGTTAAATGAATTGTTCCTTAAAATTTTTACTGTGAAAGGCGTGTGACTCAAAAGTTACACTTTTCGAAAAATGACCCATAAGTGAAAATATCGACTGAACGAGCTATGTATTCAGCTGCAATACTTAAAATAATCAACAATTATTTCAACAAATTAGAATCTGAAATAAATGTTTAGAAAAAAAACGGTATTACCTTTAAACTAAACAAGCTATAGCTAAGGGCACCTGCTTTGTTGAAGGCCCCCCAACTCCCGAAAATTTCATGATTTGTTCCTTAACAAAAAAAGAAAAAAAAAAGAAAAAAGAAAAGTACTTGAAAAAATACATTTCATTTTAAAGTCCTTGAAAATTTTGAAAACTTTGGAAAAGTGCGGATACAAACCATAAATTTAAACATTTATAACAAATGGGAGGGGGTAGAGAGGGATAAATGCTGGAAGTATTAAAGTTTGTTCCTTGCCTCATCCTGTATCAAAAATGCAAAAATCATGGTTCTCACGTTTCTGTAACATATTACTTGAGATAAATTGCTGAGTCTCATATCTTACTGTTTATTTAATCCCGAATGCAGTGTAGTATTTTGGAAATCCTTTTGTACTGCTTGCTTTTATCTTACTTCTAATGCATATTGTTAATCTGTTCAGCATGAGAAAAAAGAAGAAAAAAACACTACATCTATTCCTTTTTGCTTTCTGCACTGCTTGTAATTGAAGAAAAAAGTTGTTGAAGTGAAAAATCAATATATTATTTTTCTTTTAAACTTAAAGTACTTGTATCTTACAAAGTTAGAACTATACTACTGTAAAACTGTAAAATCTAGTTCTAAATTTCAGAGACTGGAAAGGGCAAATGAAGCCCAAAATAGTTTTAATTGTTCTCGAGTCCTTGAAACGGATTAGATGAATTTTTGAAATTCCTAAGCAAAGAGTGCTTCAAATTTATTTCTTAAAAATTTATTTCAAGTGTATAAATTATAAATTGTTCAAATGGGAAACATGTTACTCTCTTGTTACCTATTTTCTAAATCTGTACTCTATTTCTTGTATAGCACTTTTTACTATTGATCATTTTGTATTTCATTCATTATTGTATTTGTGGGTGGGTTGAAGGCGTGATCAGAAACTAATTGAATTGAACCGACAGCCGATGTAAGCAAATAACAATGCATAACTTTCTAATCTCCCTCGTTTTTTCTCTCTGAGGACTGCTGTCACTCATTTGTCAACACGAAAACAATTTTTAGTATGTATTATCGTAATTCGCAAAAGAGTACTTTGCTATTTTTTTCTGAGATTTTCGTAGTTCCAATTACTCCTTATAAGGCTTAAACATGCAGAATTTTATATCCGTTTTACAAAAATTCCTCCGGGGGAGAAACCCCCTGACCCCTTAAAATTGGGGATATTCTAAATCCTACTTAAAAGGGACACTATTTTCCATCATATACCAAATGTATAATGCATAATGGGGGGGGGGGGGGCTTTAAAATATGGCCTTTTTTGCCACCGACAGAAAAGCTGTCTGGACTACAAAAAAGAGACACAAAACCTGAAATAGTTTAGTTCCACGTTAAATCTAAATCTAGCCTTGATTACAACTAATATTGCTAAAAAAAAAAATCCTGCCCCCCCCCCCCCCCCCCCAGGAACTCTGTCCTAAATCCGCCTATGTTCCCGTTTAAAGCCAGTCATATCTCTGGAACTTTCAGAGCAAACATAGGCATAATGGCACCTTCTTGACTGATCAAGACAGTTCCTAAAGCAGTATTGCAAACATGGCCAAAGCTAAGACAGAATTGCGAGTAAGCATCAAGAATGTGACTCGTCTGCAGTTCTTGCAAAGCAACGGAATCTAGAGACTTAT
Organism: Uloborus diversus; assembly: GCF_026930045.1. Taxonomy (NCBI): domain Eukaryota; kingdom Metazoa; phylum Arthropoda; class Arachnida; order Araneae; family Uloboridae; genus Uloborus; species Uloborus diversus. Next base: position 222,835,824 of record NC_072731.1, read on the forward strand.
TCTCTCCCTTTGGAAGCTTAGTCAGTCTGGACGGACCGTAATTGTATTGAAGCCGATACACTTAATAAATTCACTCTGTTTATCTTTCAACTGGAAGCTAAAAATATGTTTCACAACAGTGAGAAGTCTGCACTCGTGCAACTTGTAGCAATTTAGGAAATATTTTGACGATGATATTTGATTTTCTCAAGAAATGGTTAAAAACCATTCAAACTTCTAAACGTTACGCGGAAATAATCAGTTACGTTTCGGATTTTTTTTTTAGTGTACTAAAGTGAAATTATGGTTGTAACAACGATAAAATTAAAATTTTTACAAAACCCCCGACTGAGTCGTAACTGTAGAGTCAGGAGGGAAAATTCAAAATCATTTTAAAAGCCTTACATTATCAAAAATCAATGTCAAGTATTTTATTTGCTATTAAATAGAAACTGGTAACAGATAAAAATTTTAAATCATTGCGTTTTATTTCCTTGTCGGCCAACAATGAAATCAGTTATCATTCGCGTGAATAAAGTCTTAGCCGTTATTAAAATCTGCTTTAAAAATACGTTATAAATCGAATTCCATGAAACATAGAAGTTCTAAACACATTCTATTAGACGCGGAAAAAATCTCTTTATTTTGGTATTAAATTTTAAAATTTTTAACTATGTTTTCACTGCAAAAATCTCGAAAAACCTTTTAGAGGCTTTCAATTAATATCTTCGTTACTTAATGTCATCCAAGATGCAACCTAGCTAAGAACACTCTCGATCAACTCTGCTTTCGAACAAAAAAAAAAAAAAAGTTTTTCAAAATTGGTCCATCCGTTTAGGCGCTAGGGTGCCACAGACAGACACACAGATACACAGACACGTCAAACTTATAACCTCCTTCCTTTGTGTGTCGGTGGTTAAAAAGAAAGAAAAATACTTTTATTCGAAGTTAATTTTTTAGCGCATTTGATTTTCAAATGAATTAGAACCCAAAGCCTAATTCGTACCCACTAACTCCCTTCAAATATAGCTTTGTTAATGAGAAAATTTAACAAAAAAAAATCGCTCCTTCATCTCTAAGAATAAAGGAATGCCAATTCATGAAAGGTTAAACTCATTCATCCGCGACAAAACATTCTATTGATAATCTTTCAACCACGTATCTCTTTTTAATTAGCAAAAGACCTCTTTCTTTCTTTTTTCTAGTCTTCGAATAATCGGCCTTCAGAAATACAAACAAACATTATTTAACCATCCTTTATTTTCTCTATAATTCAAATTAGATAATTATTGGGCGTAAAGCGAAAACGCGATAATGCATGTCAATTTCTTTTCTAATTCGCTGATCTGGCAACAAACAAGCTGTTCGAGTTATCTCTGACGTTCAAGATCGGTAAATCAAATGGCAAGGCAATATCTTCTTTGTTCTGAAGTAGAAAATAGTCACAATGGCCTCTATTTTTCAAATTCAAAATATGTGGCATGTGGAGGCTTCGATCATTTGATTTTTCTCGCTTAAAGTGAAAAGGAGTTTTTTTTTCCCAACAAGAGCAATTTTTGAAAATTTTTGTCATTCTGATGCAACTGTGCAAAAATGTATGAAGTCCTCCTGAATTTTCACTTCAAATAAAACGAATAAAGAAAATGTGATAAGCATTTTCGTTATTAAAATGTCATATGTTTGTGCAATAAATTTTGAATGTTCTGTTTATCATTAACTAATAATAAAGCTGAATGTCTGAATTTCTCTCTCTGGATTTCTGTCTCTCTGGATCTCTGTCTGGATGTCTCTTACATGCATAGCGCCTAGACCGCTCGACCGATTTTCATGAAATTTGGCACAAAATTAGTTCGTAGCATAGGGGTGAGCACCTCGAAGCGATTTTTCGAAAATTCGAATTTGTTCTTTTTCGATTTCAATTTTAAGAACATTTTTCCGAGCAAACTATCATAACGTGGACGAGTAAATAACCAAATTATCATAACGTGGAACCGTAACATGGGTGAGCAAATGAACATTGCAAAATGGCGAGAAATTCATCATCCATTATTTGTAAATATACAGGCGAACCAAATAACCTTTCAATTTTCTACTACGGGCAAAGCCATGCAGGAACCGCTAGAATGAAACTTTGAACTCCACGAAATGGTATTTCATTTGAAGATGCATTATTCAAATTTGCATTTTTTTTTTTTTTTTTTGCAAACACAAATTTATAAAGATATGACGAAAAACAACAAAAAAGATAACATATTTTGAATAAAATTAATTTTTTCTAGGAAAGCTGCTTATAAAATAATTAATGGAAAAACAGAAAGTGATTGCTCGTTCAAAACAGCATTTTTTGTATTGAAATAAAATGTTGTTTTGAAAAAAGTTCCACAATTCTTGATGTATGTAAAATCGAAATTCTAAAATATTATTTCCATTTTGATAGAAACCGATCACTCAGAATAACATTCAAGTTCACGAACATAGGTTCTTAATTTCAAAATAAGAGAACTCTCTCGAATTTTTCGCAAAGTTTTAAAATAAAGAACTTGAACAATTGGTTAAAACTGATAATGAAACAAGCAAAATTAATGATATAGAGAAGAGGTTTCCAAACTTTCGTCATTCAAAAATATGTTTCCTTGAGATCCAAAGCAAATATTTAGTAATTAATTAGCTGTATGTGTTTTATGAGCCAAGAAATACACGATACGTGTATAATGAAATATGAATGAAAGCTTTAAACTAATTAAAAGAAAGATGAATTATAACTTTGAATTTTAGGGCAATATTGTTATTCATCATTCAAAACTTCAAAACGGTACAACTAGCTGAGATACTTAAAAATCACAACTTGGAACTGTATATTGGTCGGGAACAACAGTATTACAGGTTTACTCGTTGCTTTTAAACATTTCCTGAGAAATATGATAAAAACTCATCTTTAAGATGTGTATTATTAAAATGATTTTTTTCGCAGTAATAAATTTTCTTCTATGTTTCAAATTTCACCTAAACATAGTCATACGAAATGGTTGATCGCTATAAATCTTTAAAGTTAATGTTCCATTCAGCTTTGTGATCAATCTTGGAATGTTGAATCATCTGATGAATATTATTATGGATTGTAGAAAGATTTAATTTCATTGACATCACTGTGTTAGAAGACCAATACTTACTTCTAAAAGAGATAAAAACTGTGTATTAAGTATAGATTAATATAAGGAATTGCTAGTGCAAATGCACACTTCAATGAAAATTATTTACAAACAAAACCATAAAATAATTTACCTTCACATTTATATCTGTTTATTCTGAAGAAGCGCGAAAATTTGAGTTCGAGTCCTGCTAATCAGCAAACTTTAGAACGAATTAACCTATTCACATTTTATGTATCAGTCTGGTCTTTAAAATTTATTTTAATTGCTGACGATCATTTTTGAGTACATTTTATTTTTGAGCAATGAAGAATTCGCAACTCCAATAAACTATAGGGGGCGCTGCAGCCACTGTCTAATGGCGGATGAAAAAGGTAAAACAAACAAATGCCGTAACTTATAACTTGCTTTGACGCTTCGTGAAGGACAGTAATTTTTCATCGTGTTTGTGGGAAGCTTTCTTTTCTATTCTTCTGAAATTGCATTACATCATAAACTGTCTGAATCCTGTAATTAACCCCAAAGAAAACACGTGGAATGGAATGTTTTACTTTTTTCTTTAGTATTGTTAATCACCGCAAGGTAGCGCATTCAAGCTCTGGAGTTGCGAATTGCTAATTTGCCTCACTTGATTGAAGTTTATGTTCCGTTTGAGTCTCGGGCATCCGCGAGCCTCACTGTCCACCGCTCTCCAAGGCAGTGACACCCATGTCCATCCTCCTGGACGAGGACGTTCATATCCACCAAAATCGATTTTATTTATACCCTCTCTATTTTTTACAATCTTCTTAAGACAAAAACAGCATACAGCTCTTAGTTTTCATTTAAACTTCGACAGCTTGAATTCAAATGAGCTTTTTTCGCAAAATAATTGCGATAGGAGCCATTTTGTAACAACAAGAAACCCAAGGAGTAGGGTCCTATCGCAATTCGTGATTGCGAGAAACCAAATTTGAATTCAAGATGTCGAAATTCAAACTATGCCAGGAGCTGGATGCTAGATGTTGTGTGCTGGATTGTGGATGTGTGTGTGTGTTTTTTCTTTTTGAGCAATCACAAATTGTTTATTGTCCTTAGTTAACCAAAGTTGAAATTGCTTTGATTTTTCCTCTGCTCAAATACATCATAGTAATTAATGATTCAAACAAAATATGCTAAACAGGAATAAATTAAAGCAGTGATCCATTTATCTGGTTTCCAGAAAAACAAAGGTCATCGCATTGCTTCCCCAAGCATCATTTCCCAAAGAATCAGTTAAATAACCTTTAGTTAACCATCGCTGATGCTCACGGAATGTGGATTGGCTCACCACAAGGACGGACAAGGCAGAGAGCTGCCACCGAGGCCTCCCCTTTGTTTTCGATTCGAAAGATTGACAGGAGTCAGCTGAGGTTAACACTGCTGCCGTTGCCTCTTCAGGCTTTATACAATAACGTGTTGACACAAATGGGTGTGCTGTGAAAACAAACGCTTTACTTAAAAACGAAAGAAAGAAGCTAACGTTCATTGTTAATAGATCTTGCGAAACAAGTAGTGGGAGTGGGAAGGTAACGCGGTAGAAATTATGCTTTTAAACATTCTTTTGATATTTATTTTTAATATCGATATCTGATGAAACGTTTTGGCATTTTTTCTTTACGTATTTATTTATTTATTCATTAGTATTTTATTTTACTTATTTTTTTATTTATTCATTATTATTTTTTTATTTATTTTTTATTTATTCATTATTATTTTATTTTATTATTATTTTTATTTATTAATAATTTATATATCTATTTTTATTTATTATTAGTTTATTTTGTACATTTATTTATTTATTATTGTTAATTTAATTTATGTGTTTAGTTTTTTATAATTAATTTGTTCTGTTTATTTATTGATTATTAATGCATTTTGTTTGTTTATTTCTTCATTAATAATTAATTTATTTACCTTTTTATTTTTATTTCTTTATTTTATGTATTTATTTATTATTAATTTAATTTATTTATTAAGCTATTTATTATTTAATTGATTTCAAAATTTGATTATTATTTATTCATTTATTGATTTATCATTTATTATTTATTTATTTACTTTTTTTTTAATTTTTAAGGCAGTTTGGACAGTGAGTCAGCAAGTGACTAAAGTGAAGTTTTGACGATTTTTTTTTAATAATAATTTTTCGGTTTGATATTTGTGACACATTTGAGCAGAAAAGCAGTATTTTTTTTATTTTTATAACTTATTTCCTTTTTACTGACTGTGTTGCTTATCTTTGAATTCCTAATTGTTTTTGCATCATTGAAAGAGCGCTTTCTTGAAAAGAAATGTTACATCATTGAAACAAAACAAGAGAAACTGAAAAAAAAATGTATTCATGGTCAATTAATCCCAACTATAGTTTACAGTTTTCATCTTTTGATTGCTGTAAACTTACTAATTTTGAGGTAAAAGATAAAACCAGCTACCACTTGGCTTGGACTTAAATCTTATTTTTCTACACTATCGAATTTATTGGAAGTCCTATCCATACATCAAAGTAACTTCTTACCAATATAGAAGAGCTAAGGCCAGGTGGGATAAAAAGACCGTAAATTTAACTATTTTCAACATGACGAATCTACACTTAAAACGCCACTTCAAATATTTGACAAAAATGTAACATTTCACTATCTGAAAGTAGTTACAACTTTTTACTTGCTCCTTTTCAAGCAAAAAGACTTTAATCATTGCCTCCTTCAGGCTTGTAGTTATGATCATTATATCCCATAGTATGGGATAAAATTAATACAGATTGAGAAAGTGACACACATTTTAAAGGACATAAGATTAATTTCAAAACAGAAACCACAATTTTTATTGAAGATTTTATGACCACTTTTGTAATTTAAATTGAACATAAGCAATTCGTAATATCCTCAATTATTGAATATTGACTCGTCCAGTGTTTGGACGATGTTGCTTTCAACTTCATCTGCACCTACCTATATATTCTAAAACAGTATTTCTCTACCAATTTAACGAGATATTGAAGGCAAGACTTTTATGATCACAAACTTAGACACAAAAGTTTAAATCAACTTTCTCTCACCAAACTTGACCCGTATCCAACAACTAGCAGATAATTTGTCTGAAGGAGATGTCATGGCGGGTTCAATTTGAGTTCTTTCTTATGCCGTGTTCAGTTTTGTAGCAATTTTTCCCCCCACCAGTCATAATATTATATCAACATTTTTTTCTTTAGCACCACCTTTACTTGCTTGTAGACATTTTCGTTTTGTTTTCAAATTCATTGAGGCAGTTTTTGTGCTTGGAACTGAAAGCTAGTGGCTAGAGCAAATATGTCAACAATGTTATCTGTTTCTAAAAATGGAGAGAACGCTAAATGATAAACATTGCTTCATCAGAATTGTTATCACCCCCCCCCCCCCCCCCCCCAATGTTTGCAAACATTGCTTATGATTAAGATAACCTGTATAAACATAATCTCGCCAACAAAACAAGCAATAAGTTCGGCAATTACTGCACTTGTTTTCAAAGACGGATCTTTTTACCCCACCTGTCTTACTTACTAAATTTTATCATGTTTTGTGTTGATTGAATTATTATAAACCGATTTAAATAACGCAAAACTAGTTGAATTTTATTGAATGAATATGTCATTACAAAACGAGTGTGGTTCAGCATTTACAACGACTTCATTAGACACAAATTAGAGTAAAAAAAATAAACACGCACACACACACTAAAGCTCTAGATTCGTGGTCGCCAACGGGCAATCATTTCATTGAAAATGGATACCAAAAAATCAAGTCTTAGTCGCCAGTGGCGACCATGAGTTTCTTTATTTGTTAAAAATGATCTTGTATCTCGTGCTACGACAACACGCTTCCAATCCTGATGCGTTCAGCGCATTAGTCGATTCCACCTTAACACCGTAATTCGAGCAAACTCCCTTAAGGTTTTTTTTTTTTTTTTTGCTGAATAAAATTTTTTAAAAATTGTCAAAGGTGGCTGGCATTTTTTCTGACACAAGCATCCCTCTGGCTACTATTCAGAATTATTAAACTAGAGCTTTAACACACACACACACAGACACACACAATCGCACGCATAAAGCAAGCAAATATTCTATGTGTCTCTAACATTCTTCCTATTCCTCTTTAGATTTCAAAATAAGAACATAGGAAATAAACATGGTAAATAGATTTTAAGTATTCTGCTATGTGCTTTCGTCGGAGACTTTAGATCTCACGAATAAAACATGAAGCAAAACTTTTGCAGGGAATCATTTTCGGAGCATGAAATAGACCTCAAACCTTTTGTTCTTCTGTCGCAAACTAAACGCTGCAATCGCAGCCTTCTATTTTTCTTAGTTCGTTTTCTAGTATACTTTGAGAAACGTTTCGCCTGGGATAGAACATAACTTCAGGTTTGTGAAGAGAGAAGGGAGAGACGCAAGAATTTATGGCAAATTTAAGATAGTGAAAGGACAATAGAAGTGGAGTTTTAGAGGCCGTAACGGTAGATATTCTGCGGAGGGGAAATACACAAAGTGAAAATAGACAATCAAGGATTTGAAATCAGCGGAGAAACACCGTGAGATCTTGCTGATAGTTTTGACGATTATTTTCAAAACTCACGCAATCCTCTAGTTATAGTAACTTTCAGTAAGTGAAATTTACTTTAAAAGACACATTACACGAACTAACCATCCGATTTTGTGCTTTTCTCGAATACATTATGCCAAATATAAATGAAGGTTAGATTTGAGTTTTAAAATTAAGATTCACATTTTTAGACATAATGCTTTAGAAATGGAGCGATTGTATACTTACCTTTTTTTCAAGCTGCGCGCTGATTTATTTATTTATTTTGAAAGGGAGAGATAAACATATGGATACATTAATGAAATTATTTTTAAATTCATAAATATTTGAACAATAAACTTTCTTCTTCAAATTGATTTATTCGAAAACAAGAGGTCAAATTCTGAATAATAATTTATTTTTGTTAATCATTCTCCCTATTTTGCTATTATTTTTCATATATTTTCATCTTTCTGATGCTTACATTTTATTCGTAACATTTTCGAGTCTACCAAGTGCGCACCCTCGCAATGTTGACCATCCTTGATGCTTCTTTGACGTTCAAAGGAGTGCGTTTTTTTTTTTTTTATTCACTAGATGAGTTGCCCAGCTTTGCACGGTCTACCTCTAAAATTCTAAAATAAAAGTTACGTCAAGTGACGCGTGTTCAACAATAAATTTTGTTAATGGCAAATCTGAAAATCCCGAACAAATTAAACGCAACCCTCCATTAATGCAACTAAAATCCTTGATTATCATCTGCTGGCAGTCCAAACAAAAATATAAATGGCCAAAAAATAAATCAAAAGAGATAATTTTACTTCAAAGCAAAAAGGAAGAATTTTATTTCTTCACTGTCGAGAAAAAAAATGGCAACAGCTAAATTAACGCTAATACGCTAATTTAAATTGAGCTCGTTGGCAAACGATAAATTTCCGAGGTTGCGTTCGACGAGCTCGACCGGGAGCGACCGGTTAGTTAATCACGTGACAGCTAACGATCACGTGCTCCAACCAACCAATCAACTGCTTAGAATGGTAACCGCCCTGGTAACCGGTTGATCATAGAACGCTTCGGTTAGTAACCAGTTACTTACCGGTCGACCGGTGAATTTCGTCGAACGCAACCCGAATTGATATAGGAGTTCCATTAGGCTTAAAAATGCTTTTAACTTTTTTTCCCGGTGATTTTACAGGCGTGGTTTTTCTGAAATTCGAAGTAAGTAATTCATTTTCGCGGGCTTTCGAATGGGACCTAAATTAAGAAAATAGGATAATTATTTCGGGTAGAAAGAGCCATTTAAGGCCATTTTCGGGTCTTAAAATTAAATTTCGAACGGTTCGGTACTTTTTTAACGTTGGAAAACTCCCCTACTTGGTGCCCAAGTATCTCCCTGCCAAGGTTGGTAGAGATCCGAAGTAAACTGTAGATTTGTAATGTACACATATATTCTTTTTTTTATTTATATAGATTTATTTATTTATTTATATATTTATTGAGCAATCCGAATTGCTTGTTATCCTCACTTGACCGCTATTGACGTTCGGTTCCTTTTTCAATGTTCCCACGTAATGATCATCTCTAGTAATATATAAGGCAACATCTCATCAATATTTGTAATGTATTTCAATCTTTATCTTTTCTTTATCTTTATCTTTACTAATAATAAAGCTGAAAGTCTCTCTGCCTGGATGTCTGGATCTCTGTGACGCGCATAGCGCCTAGATCGTTCAACCGATTTTCATGAAATTTGGCACAAAGTTAGTTTGTAGCATGGGGGTATGCACCTCGAAGCGATTTTTGAAAATTCGATTTTGTTCTTTTTCTATTCTAATTTTAAGAATATTTGAGCTATTATTAAGAATATAAGAATAACATGAGCAAGCCAATTGGCGAGAAATTCACCATACATTATTTGTAAATATACAGGCGAACCAAAAGACCTTTTAATTTTCTACTACGAGTAAAGCCGTGCAGGTACCACTAGTTGTTAAATGTATTTATTTATTTCATTTTACACAAACTGCCGAATAGCAACACCTCATTGTTGAAAAGTAAAAGACGCACGAGATCGTGTTCGCTGGATTTTATATTTATAATGGAGTCAAATTTATATACGAAATTAGGGAGTTGGTTTATACCTTCCCAACTTCCTCCTTACCTTAGGTTGGTTTATACCTTACAGTTTTGTCATGCCTCGACGAAAACTAACCGATGAAGAACTTGCTATCGCACTACTAACGTGCTAAGGTGCTATCGCAATTCGGATTACGAAAACATCTTTTGAAGGCAACTTGCCAGCATCCAAATGAAAAGGGCCCTTTTTTTTTCGAAACATGTTGGTATATCTTTATCGTTTTATCAAGCTTTGAAAGAAATCTATCTTTTATTTCAGATTTCTTTCCTCAGGTTTCTTAACGCCTCGAGATTCTGCGTTGTCATTAAATGCTCTCCAAACTCAAAAGCTTTATCACATTACAGCTACATTGAATGTGTAAACACACTATTTGTCCAAGAACACTTAATGCTTTGTAGTGTCAAAAAGCAATAATGTAACATCATCCATCATCTCTAAAGAATCAGTAAAACATAGTCTCTTCAAGGTTTCCTCAGTTTCAGAGCTCTTCAGAGATTTGAAGTTCAGTTGAAGTCTTAAAGAAAATCCGGTTTCTCATAGAGTTTAACAATTGCAATTTTTTAAAGGATCATACGCGTATGTTAGTATATCGTTTTTACGTTGAACTTCCTGCATTGCCGCACATATTTTAGGATTAAACATTTTTATTTTCAAATATTCTTGCATACCTCAAATACACTCTAGCTAACAAAGAGATTTGAGATTATGGTTGACAAGAAATTGTTCAATGTTGAATGATAGTACGAGTACATGAAATACACCACCAGATCAGTCAATTCCAGCCGAGGACTGCAATTTCGTGCTTATTAGCACTCATCAGCCCGGCATAGCAAGTGAATGAGGAAGGAGATGGAAAAGCCTCCAATGCTAGTTCTATATCTAACCGATGAAGAACTTGCTATCGCAGTACTAACGTGTTACCAGTACCAGTTTGTTTGGCACTCTTGGCTTCCTTAGAGGTTTTCCACCTCCAGCTCATTTGCTTCCTACACCGGGTTGATGAGTGCTAATAAACACGAAACTGCAGTCCTCGGCTGGAATTGGCTGAGCTGGCGATGTATTTCATGTATTTCTACCTTAGCCCTGGTTATAGGGCACTAACTTACTGGATACAGTAAAACCTGTGAAGTTGACCACCTTTGTAAGTTGTTCAACTGTCTAAGTTGACCGCTTTTTTCAGGCACAGAGTTAGCCCTTATATAAATCAACCTCTGTAAGTTGACCACCTGTTTAAGTTGACCACTGAAGTAGTGCACCGCAAGTGGTCAACTTACACAGGTTTCACTGTAGTATGAGTATTTAACATTGATTTTACACGCCTATTCAAATTTCGATGTCTTCAACTCACCATAAGTGTGGGAAGTATTTTTCAGCTTCTGGTATATCTTCATGTCGTTAAAATAATTTTCATTATATTCTAAGCAAATTTCAAAAGCACTGAAAAGAAACCAGTTGCTGAATATATGTCTTGTTGATGTCTAAAGTTATATTAGAACCTGAGATGAGTCAGATAAAACTGGAGGAACTTCTGGTAAAAAAGGAAACCCCCCACCCCTTTTTTCCGAAGGTGTTCATTTTTACTCGGGAAAAATCGGAAATCTTTAAATTTTCAGTACAAAATTATGCATTTATAAATTTATAACACTTATAGTCCAATGTTTTATTTGTTTAAATGTTTTTTTTTATATTCAGTATAAAATCACGTGAAAACACTAATTTTTACAGTGCAAGCTGAAAGATAATTTAATTTTCTCCATACCTAAGTATTATTTGGTACATTTCTTACTAACACTGTAAATATTACACACACATATATACACACAAAACAGAACAGAACAGACAACAAACACACACAAAACAGAACACAAAACAGAATTCGTATATCAATAATATCAATGAGTAGAAATGTTTAAGTGAAAATTTTTATATATTTTCATTTGATATGTGTAGGAGAAATGCATTACAAGAAAAAAAAACCTGAAACTTTTGAGTCGAAAATATTTTTTACCGGAGAAGTTTATTTCCTCTCGGGAAAAATTAAAGTTTTTGAAAATTTTTGCACAAAATATTGTATTCAGAATTTTTTAACATTTACATTCCCAATGTTTTCTTTTCTTTTTTAAATAATTTTTTATGATCAGTACCTCACACGAAAACACTAACTTATGGAAGCTATGAGATAATTTAAATTCGTTTTGCACCGAAGTATTTAATGCTATTTTTCTCTCATAAAACTCTAAAAGTATACAGGACAGAATTACATCAATAACATCAATTAGTAGAGATATTTTGATTTAGCAATCTATAAAAAGCATACCCTTCTCAACGTTTACTGCAAAATAAAAATTGGATTAATTTCGATAACTTTCGGTATTTTGAACTTAGATATCAAAGACTGGCTGTTAGAAAACAGAAAGGCTTTTTTAGCAGTAAAAGAATTGCATATTTCTAAGAAGGAAATATAAATTAGAGAGCATATATTTTTTAATATTAAGCACTCTTTAAGTTCTATAAGAAAATTTTATAGGCAAAAATAATTTTCCATTTTTTGACATTTTTCATGAAAAGAGAGGAAATAAGTGTTTTTTCGTCGGTATCAAAGAACCCGGAAATGTTACATCTTTAATCAAAACAAATGTTTAGGTTAACCAGCGTACAAACCTATTTCTTTTCCTTATTCGTCTTTTAATACATTAAAAGTTATCTATTTTATTGATTATTTATACATTAGAAAATCGCCCGTCAAGGTCTGACGGGTGAAAATTGCTACTACGTTTGAACGAAGCAATTGTCTCTTTGGTGATATTTTGATAGTTGAAACTTTCCAGTGGATTAACCCTAAACTCCAGTAGATACCGTTCATGGTTGACCACTAGCTAGTAAAACAGATAAGTTACCGGATCCAGTTTAGTCTTGTAAAAATAAAGCGATTCTCTCCATCTCAAACTCTGTCAGAAAATACTATCAAATTATCATGACAGCACGAGTTTCATTGTTGGTGTCGTCAAAGCGTTACTCGATCAGTGAATTATCTATTATGAGGATGACAAAGTGCAATTTAAAAATTCACACCCATCATGTGTCAAAATATTCTTAATCAGTGAAACTTTATGAAGTTTCATGACTTTTAAGATAAAAAAAGTGAAAGTCTTTCATATCTTGAAAAATATTTTTGTATTTAACGTTTAGGAACATTTTGGAAACTTTTCCTCCATTACAAAAGGAAACAAGTTTGTTGCAAACTGAAGCAAAAAAGTTTTATACAGATTAATTTTCCCAATATTGGACATTTTAAAGTGATTTATTGATTAACTTTCTAAATATCGCCAATAGTGTCCACAATGAAACCTGATTAAAAATTTAAAAAGTAAACCTTCAAATTTGTCGCAAGTTGGCGAAAAAACTTGGCGACCAAAAGCTTGGCGGTATATCGCTAAGTGTTTGCCAAATTATAACACCACTTGAGTTTGCATTGAAATTAACTATGATTTCCCCTAAAAAAGGTGTAAAAGACCCCCTTTGAAACATCTGAATGCAGCCAAAAGGGAAGGAGCACACTATGAGTCTACGGACCAAATTTCAACTTTCTAGGACATACCATTTTGAGTTATGCGAGATATATACGCGCATACACGCATACGCACATACATACGGACGTCACGAGAAAACTCGTTGAAATTGATTTGGAGATCGTCAAAATGGATATTTCAAGTGTCTATGTCTATACGTTCTTAGGCATATATCCACGTGTGGTCGAGTTGAAAAAAAAAAAAAAAAAACTCAATATTCTTTCGGGGGCGAACAAAATGGAAATTAAGGGAAATTAAATTTTTGGGTGAAAATTGTTTCGTGAATACAATACTTCCTTTACTTCGTAAAAGGAAGTAATAGCTTAACAGTTGTTTTAGTTTGACGTAGGCGCTGGTTTCTACGCGCCCCCTCTAAATCTCTAGAAATACACTTCAACCTTGAAATATCAATCTTGATTGGCTACATTTCCTAACAGACTGGAATCATCTCGACTTTTCCATTCATAATCATCCCCATTCTTTTCCGGGCAAAGGAAAAAAAAAAAAGAATCGAAACGCTCATCCACCTCGCGTCCTTCACAAGTTTGTTCGAAACCACACCTCTGACACGATTCGGAAAGGAATCGGCGAGTCAGCAGAAGACAATCGGGTCCGGGGAAAATGAAAAAAGCATTCTTCGCCAGGGAGGGGTTTGTGTTCGATGCTCGGGGAAATACCTCAAAACAGAAGCTGGTTGTCTTCAAGAATCCACGCACCTCTGACCATGAGTTTCGGTATAAAAGCTGAGCGCTTCAGTCCAAACGCATATTTGCAGTCTACCTTCCGACGAGCAAACACGTTAAGAAATGGCAAAATTTGTGAGTATAAAATTGTTTTATTCCATCATTATCTAACTTTATCGCTATCATAATATGCCTATTTATTAAAAGAAATTATCAAATATTTCTAATGAGCGGAGTAATTAAGCGGAAATAAATTCATAACACTTCATTTATAAATTTAACAAATAATAATAATAAGAGAAAGAAATTATAATAATAAATACCGAATAAAGAAAGAATAATAATAATAAATATCATCGAAAATATTTATTTTTTAATTTGCTATCTACATTTCATGTACATAAAATGTGTTATGTATATTTAATGTCTTTTACAATCAACATAACAAATCTTTATATTTTTACCCTGACGTACAGATTTATAGAAATTTGTATTATCTACGTTTAGAAATTTTTTTTGACAAAAAACTTCGACTTACCTTTTTCTTTATTAGTTTTTATAACATGATATTAAACTTCTGGTGACACCATGAAATTTCTTCTGGACAAAAATTCCAATCTCTTCACATTCAGGGACTGAAGTTTTGTCCTTGGTATGTACTCATCAGTGTGAAATAGTGAATAGCCGAGCTGGAGGCAGATGTCTGTCATTTAAACACTTTATAGTTTAGAACAAAACTTGACTTTAGTTTCTTTACTTTTTTGTTATACAAAATAAGGATTTAAACAATGTAACATCTTTGCAATTTTGGATTGTAATTCATTATTTTTAAATCAAACCTGTTTTTAATTCGTATCATTAAAAAATGGATGATACTGCCAATAATGAAAAACAAATTTTGTAACGGAAATTTAAACATAACAGGACAAATGTGTAACCAAGCAATAAATTATTTTCAAAAATATTCATCACAGTTATATAAATGATATCACACAACTATCTTGAATTAAAATCTGAATTTCTTTAAAATTTTTAATATGCGTTCATGTGTTATTAACAAATGTTCACATCAGCATTTACGAGTTAACGTGCTGTAATCATTATTTTTATACAACAAAAACAGCTTTGCTTTCATATGTGATTTGAATGTAGTATCTACACGTAATATTCTAATGAAAATAGTATTTACGCTTAGGATATTGAATAAATTAAGGGCTTATAAGACATTAGTGGAAAATTTTCATTAACGAGCAATATCATGACTCTAAACTGCTTTATGGCGTTAACTGATCGGGGTTAGCTTAAATGTTATTGACTCTATAACTTAATTTTTTTTCAAACCTGTAGTATAACATTCTTTCAAACTTGTAAAAAACTTCCTTTCAAACTTGTAACATGACATCCACTCAAACCTATAACTTTTTTTCAAACCTGTAATATAGCTTCTCTTCAGACCTGTAATATAGCTTCCTTTCAAACCCGTAATATAACTTCCTTTCAAACCTGTAATCTAAGTTCATTTCAGACCTGCAATATAACTTTCCTCCAAACTTGTAACATAACTTCCTTTCAAACCTGCAATAACTTCTTTTTAAATCTTTAGTATGATTTTCTTTCAAGAAATCTTAAAGTTATTACAGTCGGTAAGGAAAAATTTCAACCATGCCTGCTAACTTTGCGCCATTTCATATTTTTTAATATATACTTATTTGTTTTAAAAAAAAAACTCTAGAAGGTTCAGTGCTGCATTGTCCTGGTAGTGGTATGAAATAAGTTTTCTACTCTTTATTTTGTTAATAGTAAAAAAAAGTTTGGAATACTGTGCACAACTTATTAAATCATTCATTAAGTTTTAAGTTACCGTTTGGACTTTATTTTTGAAGTTGTTGAAACTTCGAAAGTTCTTCCTACATTGTAATATTATGTGCGTTATTTTTCTAAATTATAGTAATTCTGACAAAAAGGGAGCTTTTAAGCATTTAGAAATTCAACCCTCAATTTTTTTATAGAACTCAAAGTTACCCTAAATGGTAGGATGGCGTTAAAACATACTTTAATTTCTTATTCGATTTTTTTTAATTGAAAAAAAAAATGAAAGTGAGTTGTTGAAGCAGACTCTAATTCAAAGGAGTTTAGTAATTATTGGTTTTTCTTCAGTTTTAAACTAACGAATACGAAAAAAAAAAAAAAGGAAACAAGGAAACAAAATTTGCAAAATTGTGGCCGTAAGATTACCCTGAATGACAGCACTTGTACATTTTTTGCTGCTCTACACCAATTGTATCTAAAACTACCAATTATGTAACAACCAATATGTAATGAAATGCAAGAATCTTCTAAGGTGAAAATTGGTCACAATTTGAACAAACGTTCCATGCTCGTTGATCTTTAATAGCACACCTTTTCATTAAATGCTATACTCGACTTCGTTGATTTCTTTTACGATCTTTCTTTTCTTCACTGCTTCGAGGAAATCAAACTGAAACCAAATAAAATATTTCTGCAGGGCAGAAACTAGTCTATCATTCTTTAAGCGCAATTCTAAGCTCATATTAAACTTGACAACTATTACTTGCTTTTTTGAACAATCACGAATTGCTTATGTTTTTCACGTGTGACCGTTGAATGACGTCCTTCCTTTGTTTTAATTTTATATGCTTATTATTCAAGTGTCCATATGCCTGGGAGTCAAATTATTTATAAACGACCTTCTCGACTTTACGCAATCCTTTTTACGCAAAAACAATATCTAGCACACAACATCGAGCAACTAACACATAACATCCAGCATCCAGCCACTAGAATTCATTTGAATTTTTACGTCTTGAATTCAAATTATTGATACGACAAAAGCTCTTAGTAGAAACAAGAAACCCAAGGAGTAGGGTCCGTCTTATCGCAATTCGTGATTGCGAAATGCATAATTTGAATTCAAAATCTCAAAATTATTTATTATTCGTTATGTACTGATATTCCTTCCATTGTTTTTTCCAGGTTATGATCGCTCTTTTTGCTGCCTTCGTGGCCATCTGCTCTGCTGCCAGCTACGGTGGCGTGAAAGATTTGGCCGGTAACTACTACGACTTCTCCACAGGACAGTACTCCAGCGCCCTCACCGGCAAGGTCTATAACACTGCTCCCGTCGTGCTGCCGTACAGTGCACCCCTTGTGGCACCAGTTGCTCCCTATTATTATGGAGCCTACCCATATGGAGCCTATCCCTATGCTCCATACGCTGTCGCCCCATTCCTTAAGAAATAGGTAAGCCTTATTTTCATTCGAATAACCTGTTGAGTATTTGAAATAGTTTTCAAAAAATTGTCAAAAGGCTGTTAAGCTTTTTGACAATCTTTTCTGATTGATCAATCTCTGATGCACCTTTCTTGAAAGATGCGTATTGGATGCTCCCTGTTGAGGGTCATAAAACGTCCTGGTGTTTCTGGACTCGTATCGGGTCGACGCAATTATTTTTTTTAAAGGTCACCCATATGCATGATCTGATTAACGTGCGGTCCAATAGGTCCGTGGACCTGGGCATCCAAAATTTAGGGACACCGAAACAGAGTAATTTTCATTCTTTCTTCCCCCTTTTTGAAACCACTACCTTGAAAAAGGTGCAGATTTTCTTGTGGAAGGGACACCAAAGTTTGCTAGTACCTGGGTAGTTTTTTGGCTTGATCGGGCCCCGCTCGCCTGACCCTGTGTTACAGGCTAGAAAAATAATGTTGTAAGTTAACAATTTTATAATTTGAGCTAAGTCTGATTTGTGTTACTCTTTAGTTACTCTGTTAGGTGCACCAATTGAGTAAAAAAATACAAAAATATATTGGCCGAGCTACGAGCGAGCGAAAATTAACCACTACCCTTAAATGCTGTTCAAACGAGAATGAAAGTAGTGTAAAAGTGTTTCAAAGCCGCTAATTCAACCAGCGGTCAGATTTTTTTTGCTTTATTTCAATTTGCAAGAGACTTTGAATGTATTGGACTTTCTTTCAGCCAACCCATTGTAAATGTTTAATGATAGTGGTGTAAATCATTTAAACTCACTTTAAAGCAAGTTACAAGTAACTTCTGATTGTAAGATAATTCTAAGGGGAAATCTTTAAATATGAATCCTGCTCTTAAAATTATAACATTTGCATTTTTTTTTTTTTTTTGGAGCGCCGCCTTTTTTTTTTTTTTTTAAATACAATTTTTATTTGCTCGAAACTACGTTAGAATCACTTACACATCAGTCATTCAAACCCATAGTCCTAGTACAACTAGATACACGACTCCGTAGCAGCAGCCACTGGCCGCCATTGAACGAGCAAAATTTGAATTGAACGGTGAAAAAAGTAGCCCATCTCCAAGATGAAACTGCAACTACTAATATCTGTCGCTACTAATATCCAGTGTGTGCAACGCTGATTGCATCGTCAAAAAGTTGTTTGCGCGCATGCGCTTTTCGGACGCTTGCCCATCTAATCAGTTGCCCATGGAATCGGTTCCTCGTCGTGTACTTAGTTCAAATTTATAAACGAACTACAACACACATAATTACAATTTTCCAAGCTTTTTTACATCGTCAAAATGAATAAATGTTCCAATTGTTCAAAACATACAACTTTTAATAAAAAATTGCCGCCAGGGCAACTAGATTAACCGCCATCGCTGGGTTGGTGTGTACTAGGGATGCAGCGATTAATGGGCAGTAATCTGTAATCGGCCGTTTTGCCGATTCTTCATAACCGTCCAAAAATATTCGAATAACCAACGGGAGAATTATTTTAAAACTACTATTTTTTGAAGTATTCCTTGAGCAAAAAATATGAGGAATAAATTTATGAACAATGAATAAATGTAATTTTCTGCAGCATAAGTATAATAAGTAGTATCGAAGTGTACTTATTAAAAACAAAACAAATTATTCAAAAAACCGAATGAAATATCAAAAAATAATCTGCACAGCTCACTTAACATCATTTTGAATAATTAAATCCCAGTACTTTTAAATTGTAAGGCAAAAATATGAGTGTTTCAGCATTAACTGGACAATCTATTTCTTGCTGGTTCATTCATATTTCCTCTTACGTAAAATAATCTTTCACTTGATTTTATTGTTTCAGTAATCGTTTTATTTAAACATTTTAACCGTATGCTTCATTTATTATTTATTTATTACAAAAATGAACGGTTGAAGAAATGTTAATGATTTATTTCAATTTTATTATTTAACTTTTGCACTGATCATATTTTCAATGTTGTAACACTTTTCATGTAACGATACTTTTCCTTACTCTCTACATTTAGTATAGTACTTAAAGATTACCTTATAATCTTCATAAAGAATAAAAGTCTTGCATTAGGTGGCTACTACTACTACTAATAATAATAGCTACAAAATTAAAATTGTCTGCTGAACTAAATATCTTCTAACTAAAGAGTCTCTTCTAACTAAATATTTGAGATCTCATCTCTAGTTAACAGAATGTAACTTCATTCAATGCGCATATTGTGTCACAGCAATTGAACAAAATTCAATCATCTTGATAAATAAAACTATGAAAATAGAGAAAAAAAAATCATCACTCAGAAAAAAACAATAAACTATTTCTGAAGTCGACATTGTATTTGAAAAAATATAATGAGGATGGAGATACTACGTACGGTCTCTCACCTCACAGTTTTTGTCACCCTGCATTAAACTAGCAGATTCTTAAAGTTATTAATTTTAAAGCCTTATAAGATAATGTTATTAAAAGTACATTAAATTGCACTTAGAACCTGAATTTCATTCAAATTTTTTATTTATTGTACCAGTTGGCTTTTCAAACTCTTCCCTCAATCAATTAAATGCTTTATCAATATGACGATATGTTTCACTGGTAGTTAAATTGAACTTAGGATAATTATTATTCAAAACTAAATTTATTAATGGGCTTGTTTCCTTCAGTCAAAAGTAGTACTTTTTGTCACTGAAATTGATAGAATAAGCAAAAAAAAAAAAAAAAAAAACATGGACCCAAAAAATATTTTCATTTTCCCAACAGTTATTTTTTAATTAATTTTTTAAAATGTCCGATTTTTCAAACAAGGCGTAGTCTTGATGACGTCACAAATGATGCTCTTTGGCACATCTTTCTATCGCGTTTCCACGTTAGGATAATCAAGAAGGGAATCAAATATTGCGTTCTACGCTTGCTATCAACCACATCGTTGCCAATACACGTGAGTAAAGATGCGAATTACATATTTTGTTCTGTGAATGTAACACTGAATGGTATTTCATCATTTGTGATGTTATCGGCAGAAAACAATGAAAGCGCACCGTGTTAAGTAATTTTTTTAAAATATTAAACTTAAACAAATTATTTAAAATTGGCCAGATCCTATGTTTTTAAGCATGCTCTTTCAGAAAAAATATTTTTAAAATTTTGGAAACGACCCCATTATTCATATCGCAAGGTAATTGAATCTAGCCAACAGTAAATGCGTTTAGTATTTTTAAAAACTTTTTTTTCATGCCTTATTATGAGTGAACAGCAAAAGCTACAGAAATTAACTCTTTCAACTTGGTGCAATAAATTCGTTTCCCCTTTTCTGATCTCTTAAAATTGGAATTTTATTCTTGTTTTAGTCATTTACTATTCTGAACGTAACTATTGCACATGTCGCTCGTTTGGAAAAAGAGTGCCACAACACGAAGTTCTTAACTTTCTTTTTTTTTCGCTTAAAAGCCTTCAAATGACGTTATCTTCCTTGGGGGGAAAAAATGACAGTTTTTTTGTTCGAATTCTAACCACTGGAGAGCACAGAAAACTTATTTTTCATAATGCAAATTGCCTGGAGAGTTCAACTTCAAACGCTTCTCCTGTAAAATTTCCTTTCTACGTATTGTGGCACTCTTCTTCAAACGAGCGATATGTGTGGATAGAAATCAAACAGTTGACATTAAGGGTTTTTTTTTTCTTTTTAGGAAATATTTATCTCCTAAAATACGTTTTAGTTCAAAATTACATAATTACCAAAATTGAATCAGCAATGCTAAAAAAGAAATCACTCAGCTCAATTTCGCGCATGAGCAATTCCCTTAGAATTCTTGGTATAAAATCGTACGTCTGCATTGACAATGTTTTTAACCAATTTTCCTTTTTCTTTTCAGATGATGCCATTTGATGGATTTCTAGGAAGACGCCCACAAGTCACTATTTAAGATCATCGAGCCAAACGTTTTTTTACATTTCTGAAAAAAAAGCAAAATTTTGAAAGCCAAAATATCCTGTTTTGCCATATGCTGAGAGCTTGTACAGAAAAAGAATAAATGAATATTTTGGTGTACATTTCCTTGCTTTGTTTTCATGCACAATTTTAGTTTTTCATGTTTCCGGAAGAGTGCGGGAATGTGGGGCAAAGTGAGATGCTCAAGATGATTGTGTCTTTTCAAAGTGAGCAAATCGGAAATTAGTTTTGAAAATTACAGTACATAAAGAGAGAACATTGTATTTTATAATAAAACTTGCGTTATTTTTTATGTTTGGCAATAAATTTGAGTTCTCAAAAAAAAAAGTGGAAAATTTTCGCTTTTTTTTATAGGGCAAAGTGGAAAATAAAATATTTTTCTGATGAAATACTTTCTATTTAATTATAAAACATATTTTTGATCATAAGAATCAGTAAACAAAATGTTGAATGAATAAATGGAAAAAAAAACCAAATAGTTAAATGAATAAAGCAATTAATATATGAAGAAAATTAAATGAGCGAGTGAAAGAATGAATGAATAAGAAAATAAGTGAGTGAGAGAAAATGAATAAACACAAGTCAGTTACTAAATGAAAGAATGTAAATGAATTAATTAATAAATGAAAACGTAAGTGGTTTATATTAAATGATTGAGTGAGTAAATGAAACAAACTATTTCACTTTGCCCCATCCACTTTGCCCCGTATGTACTTCACTTATTGTGCAATTTATTAAAAATACTAATAAGCTTAATATTAACTAAATTAATACTGCATTGAATATCAGGAGGTCTCAATTTATATTTAAAATGTTAACAGCAATAACCTTTTCATTTTATAGTAACAAAAATAATTTTTGGCTTACAACAAAATATTACAATACGAGTATCATTTTTTAAAAACTGCCTTCATCAACAAATGCTTTAATCTTCGGCGGTATTTATTTCCTGACTGGAATGGACTACATATGGTAATCAGGGTTGCCAGACGTCCCGGATTTCAAGGGACAGTCCCGTATTTTGAAAAATTGTCCCGCGTCTCGGGGAACTTCCATACGGGACGGCTAAAGTCCCGTATTCTAGCGTATTTCCTTCCCGTATTCATATCAACGTCGCTATGTTTACTGAACTTCGTTCTATTGATTGCTTTATTCTTTGAGTTACAGTTTCTTCAAAAATGTGCTCACCCATAAACATAAGAGAAATCTGTAGAAAGCTATTATAACATGGTTGTTTATCACTCCTTAAAAATACATAACCAATGATTGCCCTCAACCTCAAAAATATCCCCCCCCCCTTTTCACTCCTCGAAGCCTGTCCCGTATTTACTGTTCTTAAATCTGGCAACCCTGAGAGCGGCTTTGAGAACTGTTCACTTGCGCCCCTAGATGTTGTGTTCACAAGCGCCCTATCGCCTGTTTTAGAGCTAACTTACAAAAATAATTTTTTTTTAAATTTAACAAAAAATTTAAAAATTCTCAAATTTATTTGAACGTTCATACAATAGTTCGGAATACTTAAGGTTATTATTGCAGTTAGTTTTGAAAATGTTTTCACGTGCAGAAAACAGTGAAAACTTTTTTTCAACACCTGCTAAAACAAAGTTGCCACTACAGACACATAAAATGGCTCACTGCTCTAAATGTTTGTCCAAGAGGTAAAACTGGTACTGTCCTTATTTGAGAATTTTTCAGATTTTTTGCTTGAAGCGATCTTAATAAAACACATCATGTTCACATGTGAGCCCCCTTTTCCCCTATATATTCCCCTAAAAAGAGCATTAGCTTCTAATTAGCTTGAAAAACAGAGCCCTCGGCGAATTGATAGCACCTAGAAAAAAAAGTTTCTTTGCCTCATTCCGCCTATGCCAACATTTTAACATGCTTAGTTATTGCTCAAACCATTTGCACAAGTGATACATTTTTATGTGTACTATATTTGCATTTTATTCCCGGAATTATAACTTTGACTTTTAATTGTCATGCTTTCAAATATAAGGAGTCATTGTGTATCATAATGTGAAATACCAACTTTCTAAGCACATTTTATATACTTAAAAAATAATATACTTATAACTTGTATAGTAACACTCCAATTCTCTGAACTCCGACTATCTGAATCGCGTTCAGAAGTTTTTTTTTTAATTTCTAAGAAAAGTTGACACACTTTTTTGAAAAACATAAAAAAAAAACAATTTACTTATTTTGTAAGGAATATATTTTTATTATGAATATGTAAAAATATTCTTCGAAAGATTATTTTCAAAGGAAAAATTCTAAGTGATTATATCGAGATAACTTGAAAAATTCTTAAATTTAAAACAATAGGTACGTTACGAATCGATGTATATGCTTTAGAAGTCACACATCTAAAATTCATAATTTTTTTTAATGATATAGTAGTTAAGATGAGAAAAAAAATTAATATGCAAAGAAATTTGTGCACGTAATGTACGATACCATAGTTTTAAATGGAGTTTTCGTCCACTGAAAAGTGCAGTGATAAGATGAAGCAGGTTTAAAAAAACATTTCCAGTGCTCATAATCTCTATTTAAAGTAAGACATTTGGTATTTTACTACAATAAACATGAAATTCTACATGGTTGGCTACAAAAATATTGACTACCAGTACCAGTGTGTATGCAAATAAATAACACACTAAGACAAAGCTACAATACATTTAAAATCGCATCTCAGAACGTGGATATGAAGAATTTGAGTGTCTGTAACCAAAACTTAAAAAGTATTGTGTAACAAGTACGAGTATAACGAAAGACACTTTACCTTTATGAAACAAAGCATTGAAGTATTATAAATATAGAAAATGACACTTTCATGTTTTTTTGGCGCCTGATATCAAATATTGTGAAAATAGTAATCAAATGGATTGTGAAAAAAGAACAAAGAGACAATATAAACTCCTGTTTGTGAAAATTTCAACACCATGAAGGAAGCATTATAGTTGAATGAAATTTAATACACAGTTGAGTGGTAATGGTACAAATAAATGATTACATTTTCAAACCAAACAAACAATAAGAAGAGATAGAAATTAGTATTTTGTGTGGTCACCACGCGCCGCAATAAGAGCTGCTACACGACTCGGCATGGAGTGAAACAAAGTTTGAATATCTGCCTCCGGAAGAGTATTCCATATTGTTTGTATGCGCAACCAAAGTACGTCTGTTGAAGCAACAGGACGAGAATCACGAGCGAGACGCCGCCCAATGAAATCCCACACATGTTCAATCGGTGACATATCCGGGGAATATGCCGGCCAAGGAAGAAGCTGTACCTGCTGCGAATCAAGGTACGATTTGACAGTCCTGGCGACATGTGGACGGGCATTATCCTGCTGGAATACAGCCCCTGGCAATCCTTGCAGGAAAAGAATAGCTTGGGGCTGTAAAACTTCGTTTATGTATCGGGTACTGTTCAAATTGCCCACAATTCGTAGCAATTGTAATCGTCCATGATATGCTATGGCACCCCAGACCATAACTCCGGGTGTTCGCCCACTGTGGCGTTCGATAATGCACTCCGGAATGTGCCGTTCACCGGCATAGCGCCTGATACGAATTTGGCCATCATGATGCCACAAATTGAAGCGGGATTCGTCAGAAAAGACGACCTGCTGCCAATCAGCACGCCAGCTCCTATGTACATTGGCTCATTGTAGCCGCAGGCGGCGATGGTTTTGCGTGAGAGGAATCCTGTATAAAGGAATACTTGCGCGCAGCCCACGCTGCTGGAGACGTCTCCGAATTGATGAAGCACACAATGAAACACCTGTAGCTGTTAACCACTGTGCTGCCAATTGTCTAGAAGAAACTGTGCGGTCCGTCAGTGCCATACGCACCAGGTGTCTGTCATCGCGAGCTGACGTCATATTTCGGGCTCCATTCCCGGATTTTCGAGCTGTCCGACCCTCTTCCGTCCACTGCTTTCAAGCACGCATGATTGTGCTGCTGTTACGCTGCACACGAGCGGCTACTGTACGATAAGATAATCCAGCTTCACGAAGGCCGACGATTCTGCCCCGTTCAAACTCTGAAATTTGCTCAAATTTCGCTTTTTTTCGTCGAAGAGGCATAGTAAAGATTTAATCAACGTTTACTCTAGCATATAACCACCGATAATCATACAAGCCTCGCTATAACCGTCTATTTATATTCGGTTCGATCCACCGTTCAGAGGGCGCTGCTCAGCATAAGCATGCGCTAACGGTCTGCAATTCTAATCATTTGCAAATCATTCCCTACTTTACATTTCCTGCAATTTTCAGCTCACTCGCGTAAGTCGAGGCCTTCGAGATTTGAAGGCCATCCAACTAGCAAATGACGTCATCGTTCGCCGATTCACAATGATATTGGGAAGTGAGCGCTTCGATTAGTATTTTGGTCTAATTAAACTATTTGGTTTATTTATTATTGTCTTCTGTTATTTTAGTAGCATTAAAAGTTCTACTTTTTCATTTGAAAACATAAAAAGGAACCGATAATCATACATTAAAAAATACACTAAGCTTAATTCATAGTATTTTACATAAAAACATTTATAAGTCTTACAAAGTATCCAAATAACTAAACACGATTTTATTTTACAATCATGTTAAAACGAAGTGATAAATAAACACAGTTTTATTTTTCATTTGAAATTTATTTTTAAATTAATCGCATTTTAACTACTCGTATATTGTATTAAAACATTAAGTCTTAAGAAGTATTCAAATAAATAAATGAACTTTCATTTTACCATTACATCAAAACAAACTAGTATGTTGTGGCCATCACGAAACTTTCTTCTATATTTTTCCTTTTTCTGATCCCTCCCCATGCTTGACGAGGAAGCAATATTCCAACAAAAACAAAATTACACATGCAAAAACTTGACGACGATCCCAATATCTGAATTATTGTAAAAACAAAACAAAGAGCGAAAATTGAAAGTTACTTTAAAAGCCTTACTTGAATTAATTACAAATATTTTATTTATTAACAAACATAAGATGGCAACAGTTAAAAATTTTAAATCATTGAGATAATATTTCCGATCATTTCCATACAATTAAAATCACGACAAATAAGCAGACGACAATCTATTACGATTTATCTTTCTTATTGTTGCATTAATAAAACTATTTTTATTCGCAAAAAAAAAAAAAAAAAAAATCAACACCTCTTGGAGCGATTGGAGTCAAAATTGAACCAAAGCCTGTTTATGTATGGATTCACATATATTCCAAATTTCAACCAGAACGTAGCTTTACTTCTTGAGATAGGGCACTCACAATGGAAAAAAAGAACGGGCGATTGCGCTACCCCCTTTTTAGCTGTTGACACCAAAATAAAATCAGCTCTTATACCCACTAAGGGCTACTTGTCAAAAAATTTTTGTTTGATTCCGTTCGTTATTTCTTGAGATACAGCAGTCACAATTGACGACAAAAAACGTTCTATAGCTCAACCCCCCTTTGAGTTATTGACACTAAAATTGAATCAGCACCTGCTCCTGTTAATGGCAACATATGGACCAAATTTTGTTTGATTCCGCCAGTTACTTCCTGAGGAATAGCAAGCACGCGTAACTCAAAAAACGTCCCATTGCTCCACCCCCCTTGGAGGAATTCGCGCCAAAAACCAATGGGCACAAGTTCACATACGGGCACATATGTGTACCAAATTTCGTTCGATTTCATGCGGTAGTTTTTGCTGTAGAGCGGCCACAAAAAACTGGTCACACACAGACGTGACACACATACATACACACACACACATACATACATACACACACACACACAGACAGACAGACATTTTCCAAAAATAGTCGAAATGAACTCAGCACACCTCAAAACGTTCGAATCCGTCAAAATTCGAAATTCGAAAATTTGCACGAATCCAATACTTTCTTCTATATATTAGATATAGAAGAAAGTAAAAATACTTTTACCATTGCATTTGAATAAGAATTAAATGCAATTTTAAACTAGTATGTTGTGGCCATCACGAAACTTTCTTCTATATTTTTCCTTTTTCTGATCCCTCCCCATGCTTGACGAGGAAGCAATATTCCTAACAAAAACAAAATTACACATGCAAAAACTTGACGACCATCCCAATGTCTGAATTATTGTAAAAACAAAACAAAGAGCGAAAATTGAAAGTTACTTTAAAAGCTTAACTTGAATTAATTACAAATATTTTATTTATTAACAAACATAAGATGGCAACAGTTAAAAATTTTAAATCATTGAGATAATATTTCCTATCATTTCCATACAATTAAAATCACGAGAAATACGCAGACGACAATCTATTACGATTTATCTTTCTTATTGCTGCATTAATAAAAATATTTTTATTCGCAAAAAAAAAAAGAAAAAAAAATCAACACCTTTTGGAGCGATCGGCGTCAAAATCGAACCAAAGCCTGTTTACATATGGATTCACATATATTCCAAATTTCAACCAGAACGTAGCATTACTTCTTGAGATAGGGTACTCAAAATGGAAAAAAAGAACGGGTGATTGCGCTACCCCCTTTTTAGCTGTTGACACAAAAATAAAATCAGTTCTTATACCCACTAAGGGTTACTTGCCGATAAATTTTTCTTTCATTCTGTTCATTATTTCTTGAGATACAGCAGTCACAATTGACGACAAAAAACGTTCTATAGCTCAACCCCCGTTTGAGTTATTGACACCAAAATTGAATCAGCACCTGTTCCTGTTAATACCAACATATGGACGAAATTTTGTTTGATTCCGCCAGTTACTTCCTGAGGAATAGCAAGCACGCGTAACTCGAAAAACGTCCCATTGCTCCACCCCCCTTGGAGGAATTCGCGCCAAAAACTAATGGGCACAAGTTCACATAGGGGCACATATGTGTACTAAATTTCGTTCGATTTCATGCGGTAGTTTTTGTTGTAGAGCGGCCACAAAAAACTGGTCACACACAGACGTGACACACATACATACACACACACATACATACATACACACACACATACACACACACACACAGACAGACAGACATTTTCCAAAAATGGTCGAAATGGACTCAGCACACCTCAAAACGTTCGAATCCGTCAAAATTCGAAATTCGAAAATTTGCACGAATCCAATACTTTCTTCTATATATTAGATATAGAAGAAAGTAAAAATAAATGAACAATTTTACTTTAAGTAAACGAGAAACATGACTGCAATATGTTTCAAAGACATAACATCAAATTAAAGTACATAATACCAGATTATTAATGTTAACTTAGCTGAGCAAATTTATGCTTTTAAAAAGACATGAATGCTTGGGTGCCATCCCCCAAACCCCCAAAGTAAACGGTGCACTACGCCCTTCAATTATGAAAACTTCAAGAAAAATTCCCCAAAAACATCTCCCCCATCTCCCTTAAAATTTCAAGGGCACAGTTATTTATAACTATAGCCGTTGAAAAGCTATCATTATTATGAGACTATGATTCTGACCCCCTCCCCCCCACTTCAGTGGACAATCTCGAAAAATTACACAGGAATTCAACTTGAAAAATAGATTAAAGAATGAATGTACAACATCATGAATATTGTATTTTGTACATCGAAAAAATGTATTCAGTATCTAAGCAGCCTTTTTTTTTTTTTTTTTGGAATTTGGCTACTTTTCCATTTTTAGCTTTTTTGGCTGCTAATGATTCTTGCGTGTGGAGGGGGGGGGGGCTTTAATAGTTCATCATTTTAGGCTTTTGAAAAATTATTTTAAAAAGCATTAATTGATGACAAAGTAACCTTTTCCGAAAAACTTTCCATAGAATGACCATTTTAACACCTTTCTTCAATACTTAAAACCTCATATATGTTACATTTAGATCAACATTTTGCTGAGTATGCTCTTTTAGGAATTCGGTGCAACAGTTTTGTGACAGGGGGAAGGGAGTGGATAACAAGAAGTGTGACATCACGCGTTGTTTATAACAATGTGCTCATGTTGAACAGCGTTACATGTAACAAGGGGGGGGGGGGGGATTTGTTCTAAATTTTGTAACATCCTTTATGGGCAGCTCCTTAATTTAATTTATGTTACAGATTCAGAGTTCCTGAAAACTTATTAACAGAAAACCCCAAGGAGTTCAAAAAATATATAGTTCAAGACATTTTGCCCTTTTTAAGCATAACAAACAAGCATATAGAGCATTTGGCAAAAACACGTTGTGTATCCACTGCTCAAAAGTAATCTTTCGCAAGCCCAGAAATTATGAATACAGTTAGTTCAACCACAATTTGTGCATAAATATCATGAAACTTAAAGACAACAGTGGGGAAAAAACTGTCGGATCCCGCTACAACGCGATCCGACTTGCTCGAAATGGCTATAACGCGAGTTTTTCATGAGTAATGAATTTTTTATTGCAGACGCAAATTACTCGCTTGCAACATGAAATTTTTTGGAAAGGAGCGGCGGAGCCTTAAAATGGGCTTCGTTGACACTAAATATTGGTTTAGTGAATGGACTTGCATCCCTTCAGCATCACTGACAGCGGAAGTTCACACCGTATTAGTGCCAATGCTTTGCTTTAGTTTATACAAATTACCTCTCGGATTCTTAACGGTTTTTTCTTTCCTTCTTATGAACGTTGATAAAACAAAATCGTTCAAAACGAGGTCTTTCATCTAAAATTAGCAAAAGTGGAAAGAAAAACAAAGTTTCTGACCATGCAAGAAAAGGTAAAGATTCTCGATGCTTGAACAATTATAAAGTGCCGTGAAGGTAGCACGACAATTAGGTATGAGTTAATCTTCAATACGTACAATTCAAGTTCAAGAAAAGCAAATCCGCAAAAGTGTAGAATTTAGTTTCAATAATGAGTCTCGCAGAGTAGTGTCAGAGCAAAATACAAACATCATGAAAATGGAAGACAGGCAAGAAATAGTGGTGTACTAACACTGCATAATTTTTAAAATTATAATTAAAATTACGATGTCTACTGTTCAGTGCTATTATAATGCAGTAATATTCTTTGTGTAAGTATTACCCTACTGTTCAAGTACATGTATCTTATTGATCATTGATTTTGTACTTCATAACAGAGTAATAATGTTAAATAGTAACGCTTTTTCTAAAATACAGTAAAAAGTCAGTTCTTTGTAAAACATACGGTAATATATAGTTAAGAAATGGTTTGAAACAATTTGAGGGGTGTTAACACATGTCTGAAATAATTGGGTATGCTTATAAAAAAAATTCTAAACATACGTTGTTCCACAACGCGAAATTCCGACTTGCGCGAGGGGTCTTGGAACGCATCCCTCGCGTAAGTCGGAATCCGACTGTATATATTTTTTAAATTTACGCACCAGCTTGTTTGAAAAACATTGCAGTGGCGTAGCTGGGGGGAAATGTTTGAGTATCGAACCCACGACCTCCGGCGTTCAAAGCTAATCTTCTACTTCAGAACTACGGAAGCCCATCAAGGAGTGTTTTTTGATCAAAATAACACATGCTAGCGTATGAAACAATTTAATTCAAACCGAAAATATAAGATTAGTTCAGTTAAAAGTCTGTTTCAATAAACTTGTTTACATATTAACTGAATATCAACACCAAGTTACGTTGCTTCTGATAGCGACAAGTATATTATCAGAAAATTTTGACATATGTATATTGTCAGCTTGGAAAATCCATTTCGAATAAATGCGTGTACAAGGTTGAAAAAATAAAGAAATAAAAAGTTGCAAGATAACCGTTACAAATATTAAAGCAGTATACTGAAATAACAAATTACAGACAAAGATATTAGAAAGGAAACTGACAACTGTTTGTGTAATGGAGGAAAAGTTAAGTAACCTTAATTGCGTGAACTCAAATGCATAAAATGTAAATTTGTTTATCTGAGAAAAGTACTTACCTCCGAAATTTAAAATTTATTCCATGAGACGCCCAATTTTTGTTTTCGCATGCAGGTTGCTCGGAAGCGGAAATCGCTGACTCACACTCAGCAGATACTTACAAGCAGGATTGCCAAATTTAAGAACAGTAAATACGGGACAGACTTCTAAGAGTGAAAGGGGGGGTGGTGATAATTTTCTGATTGAGGGCAGTTACTGGTTATGGTGTATTTTTAAGGGATGATAAACAATCACGTTTCAATAGCTTTCGAAAGATTCATCTCAATATGTTTATGGGTGAGGACACTTTTGGAGGAACTCTAACTCAAAGAATAAAGCAAGCAATAGAACGAAGTTCAGTATACAGATCGACGTTGATAGGAACAGGTGCTAAATAGTTTAGTCACAGTTTTCGTTTTACGGTATTTTTTTACCTTAAAATACTGTGTCATATTATAAAATATTGTTATTAGCTGGAATACGGGACCTATGCTGTCCCGTATGGAAGTTACCCGGGATGCGGGACGATTTTTCAAAATACGGGACTGTCCCTTGAAATTCGGGACGTCTGGCAACTCTGGCCGCTCTCCGTAATATTATTATTAGTGCAGGATATTGTAAGCGTTAAAAAATGTGTAAATAATTATAATTATTATTTTCCTATAATTAGTTCGTAAATTTATTGTTAATTGATATTATTAAGTATTTATTTATTTATGTTATTATTTTTATTTTTAATGTTTTTTGTTACTAAATTAGTTAATTAATTTAATTTTAATTAAGTCAATAGTTTAGTGTTATATAATATCTACAGGAAATAAAAAGACACAAAATATTTTCATTTAATTAAAAACTGAAGTTCAAAATCATTTTCTAATACATTATCAAACAATGTATGAAGCTTAAAAGCAGAATATATATCGAACAACCCTTAAATAACAAAATATATATATATATATATATATATATATATATACTGCATAATATATATATAATATATATATATATATATATATATATATATTATGCAGTCGTATTAGTTTTTTCTAGTCTATTCAGTGGTCAGAACAGATTACGAGGCTTTAGAATTTGACAATGCGCAATTATATATTCGGAAAAAAAATGTTTTCTTAGTGGAACAATAACTGTACAATTGAAACTGACGCAGTATAGGTTACAAATCCTTCAACGTATTTGTTATTTAGGTATATGTTTCATACTGATAATTCTCCTTTAAAATGTAATGCTTATGCTTCTCCTGCATTTTTTTTACCCATGTTCATATGTGCCTCAGGCCTGTTCACATGTGTCCCTCTATAGGGGCACATATGAACAACTGAAGACGTTTCTTAAAAATACCATAAAGTATAGAAATATTTTTTATTCTGAAATATCCATGACACAAAGAAAAGTTTATTCAATCATAGGGACACTTTGAGAAATTGATAATATTTTTGGAAAAATAAAGAAATGAAAAAAATTGTTCACATGTGCCCCTTTTTCCCCCATATATATAACTTCCTTATTTTTTTATTTTTTTCTTCTTATTTTGTATGTGGAATAAATCAAACTCCTATAATTATAAAATCATAGCGGTAAAGTTTTGAAAAAAGTCATTAGCTGCTTTCCTGATAAAATTAGTTAATTCAAAATTTTCAAATTTAGTGCATTAAAAAAGATTAATTTTATCTTTCCTTTTTCTAGACTTTCGATACTGTCAATTATGAAACATAAAGTAAAATTAAATTGTTCTTTTTATTCTTAACAACAATAAATTCCTGCTTCAGTGTGATTGACAAAATTTATTGCTGTTACAGCGTCATAGCAAGTTCTACTTTTGTCAAGATTCATTAAAGGTTTCTTACCAAAAGCAAATAGTTACCTCATTTCCTGAAATAGATTTTTATTTGACTATTGAAAATGCAACTAAGCTTTAAATGTTTTATTTGGTTGATCGTTTTTGGGCGTTGGAATATGTGCCCTGGGCCGTGTCCAAGGGGAGGGTTTTAGGAGTTAAACCCCTCCCATTGGGGCTAAACTAATAAACCAAATGAAGAAAATGTATATTTGACTTTAATTAATTTCAATTTGAAAGTTTAGTGACTTTAAAAAAAATGAAAAAAATGAAGAAAAAAAAACTTTTAAGTTTTCCTGCAATTTACGACTCTTAGAGCTTTAAAAACTGGAATAATATTCTGGGAAAACTATTATTGAAAAATATATCAGTGTAATTTGCATCTACAACAAGTTCTTTGCTTCGTTTATCAAGCATTATTTCAGAACATAAAACCTGATATACACGGTGCATTATAAAGTAATCTGTGTAGTTTTTCATAGAAATTGCAATATGCCGCATAGTAAACAAATTTAATTAAAAAAAAAACATAGGTTTCCCCCCCCCCCCCCCCCCCCCAAGAAACGAACAGGGTTTGATTAAAAAGAAGTTGTAAAAGGAAGTTGTACTACTGTCACTTTTGCAGTTAGAATTATCCTTGGAGGGCAGGGATTGGTCACAACAGTCCTTCAGATATCGAAATGCCATTGTTGGATCGGCATTTTAAGTAAAAAACCTGAAGTCTGTGAGGGATTGAAATCCCCCCCCCCCCACTTTGCCCTAGTAAAGATTTAGAAGCTTTAAAACCCCTCCCTTTTTGAAAATCTGGACACGGGCCTGTATGTGCCATTCAGTCTTTTACATTGACTATAAAAAGGAGCATAAGTAGGAGTGCCCCCCCCCCCATCCCCTTAACTGCCATGAGTTCTCGAATGTCACGAGAACCAAAGAACGAAACTCCCTCAATAGGAGATGAAAAGCATTCTAAAATCAAATGCACAGTCTGCACTGCTACACGAATTCTCGTCCTGGCGCATGAGAGTAAAAACGTCGAATATTTTTAAAGAAATAGAAATTGGGTTCATTTTTAATTGTATTTATTCTTTTATTATGTGCTTTTTTTATTATTTTGCATTTTGTTTTCATTTAGTTTATTTTATATTATTTATTTACTTATTTATTTATTTATGAATTGGATTAAGGATAGAGTTGAAATATCAGTTACCTAGATGGCGCCACGAAAATTTGACGTGTCTCAGTTTCGTGGACAATAAATTTTAATGAATTCAAGGAAGAATTATTTATAAAAAAGGAAGTAAAAGTTTACAGAATAATTATCAAATAGAAAATACAATTGGCGGACAAATACGGTATCATAAAACTAATTATTGGGTTGCATTTAAAACCTTACTCACTCATTTAGTTTTTCTTTATATTTTACTGCTATTTTTTATAGTAAATTGTAGTAGGAAGGAACTTGCAGAGAAGAAATTATGCTCAAAATTCAAACAACCAAGAAAAGCAAAATGATGATAAATTTCAATCATCTGAAAAATAAAAATAGTTCGATTCGAGACTAATGTCTAATGGAATTTAAAAATTCATTATTTGATAGAAAAAAAACGTGTTGTCCATCCAATGATATTTTTCTTTTTCATACATTTCTTCCCAAGAATAATTGCTTGACAGAAAAAAATAATTGCCCTTCTTGCATAAAACACCAAAATATATCAAACTTCATTTCATCCTTTGTAGCCAACAAATTGGATCCTTTTTTAGCTTCAAGATGACATCAAGTTTTTTTACCCTAGAAATTTCAATTTCGATGATTAATAAAAGTAGTTTTCAGGATAGAAAGCTCCAAAGTAGTTTCGAATGTCTTCTGAAATGTTTTGGATTTCACGGCAGTTATAAAATTAAATTTAGTTGAAAAATATATCACTGACTTGGGAAACATCTATGCATGTTTGTTATTTTAACTTTTTGATAGTTACATTTTAGTTGTTTGCATTATCTTTCTTATTTTCTTGCTTTAATGAACAAAAGTGAATCCATGGTTCCAGCATACTGGGCAGCTAATATCAAAAATTGCATTTAAAAAAATGCGGGGCAAAGTGGAATAATTAAGATAAATTACATTTTTTCAAAATAAAAAAAATGAAAATTGAATTTGAAAATTACAGTGCGTAAAAAGAGAACAATACGTTTTTTAACAGAACTTGTAGCGAAACGTTTTTCTTAAAAACTTTTTACAGTAAATTTGTACTTTTGAATTAAAGTGAAAAATTACCATTTAGCCACCATACCGCGAGACATCAGTTATAATATTTGTCCAATAAAATGTTTCCTATTTGTTTAATTTTTAAAAAAATCTCTCAAAAAATTTAAAAACAAATGAGTGAAAGCATGACTAAATAAGTTAATAAATGAATTAACCAATGAATTAAGTCAAAGCAAACTAATTACGGAAATATTAAACAAATGAACGAATAAATTAGTTGCTGATGAATAAAAAAGAATACTATATAACAATTTATTAATAAATAAGCAAATCAATGACATATAAGTGAATTTTTAAATGAAAGATTATATAAATGAAATGCACATTCCATTTTTCCCTATTCACTTGTCAAACGGCACTCCTCCATTAAAATTAAAACATGCTTCCTCAGTTTAGGTCCACAACATACCACTACATTTATGTAAGTGCTGTAAACAGTTCATAGGTGCTACTTAGAATTTTCAAAATTAGATAAGTTGATCATCAGAATATATATATATATATATTCTTTAACTTGGGAAGTTCACACACCTAATTGTTCAACAGCTCATGATTGTAACATTGACGCAACAATTAGGCAAGTTAACATGTCAACTTCTCATTACTATCGGCCAACAATCTTATTTAAAAGCCTGTCTTCCTACATTGAATATATAGCAAAAATATACTAAAAACATCATTTTTTAAAAACATTAAATTGAGTTTTTCTCGAAACAGCTGAATTGCAATTACCTAGTTTTAGTACTCCTCCCACGATATCAGGACATATTTACCTTCATGACATTACACTTCAGGCTAAGTTCTTGATGCTTGCGAATGAGCAAGACAATAGAAAAAGCACAATATAAATTTATTATGTATACAGTTATGTACAAATTTCGCCTTGACAATTTGAATTTCACTCTAAGAAATTCGATCCAAATCTCCCGAAGAAATAGTCTTTGTATCTCTGGTAAGCTTCGTCTCTGATTGCTCCAGGGTCTGGCAGAGATCTATGCCTATCTCTGCGTGGTATCTGGTACTCATTCCTTGGTTGATCTTCGAAGCTGAAAGTTTGAATGGCGGGAGCGCCACTTTGTTGATGAGGACCGTCGTAGTTGTAGACATCCCAAAAAGAATCCCACAGGGGATGATTGCGGAGTTCCTCAGGAAAGTGAAGTTGATGCATGAAAGACCTGCTGTCGTCTACGTAAGGACTTCGAATTGGATACTGGTCATTGTGGTAGTAAAATGCTTGGTGAGTTCCAGCACAAAATGGCAGAAAGAGCACTAATATGTATAGATAAATCTTCCTCTGAAAAAAGCAATAAAAAAATCAATCTTCCTTTTAAAAAAATCTGTAAACCAAATGCAGTAGGGGAAAGGGGAGCACATAATAACATAGGGTACATATGAACATGGTATGCTTTACTATGAAATCAAAACAAAACTACAAAAAATCTTGAAAAATTCTTAAGTAATGGCAGTACCAGTTCAACCTCTTCGCCATTTTTTAGAGCAATTTGCCAGTTAATGTTTCTATGGTGACAACTTCTTTGTTTAGCGGATGTTGTATGTATTTTTATCACTGTTTTCTTCAAGTGAAAACATAATTTAAACTAACTAATAGGCTAAACTTAAATATTATAAGCCATTATATGAACATTTAAGTAAATTTATGACAATTCTTAAGTTTTATTATTAAAATAAGTTTATTATTACTCTTTATTTTTACAAGTTAGATCTAATAATCAAGATGGGAATTTCTGAACACATTTTCACCTGTCTTCTCTGTAATATTAATATTATTGTAGAATGTAGGGTATTGTAAATGTTAAAAAAGTGTAAATATTATAATGTTATTTTTCTACAATCAGTTCTTAAATTCGACGTTAATTTTATTATTATTATTTTATTATTTATTATGAATTTTTTGTTACTAAATAGTGGGTCAACAGTTTAATGTCATAATAGTAATTCCAAAAAAAAAAACGAAGACAAAATATTTTCATTCAATAAAACTGAAATTTACAATCAATTAAAACATCAACATGTAAACATATAAGACATTATCATGTTCGATATGAAGCTTAAAAGCAATATTTAATAAGAATAATCTTTACATAATAAAACATTCTTTGTGCACTATGTAGTCTTACCAGTTTTTTTCCTTGTCTATCCATCAGTGATCAGAACATACTACAAAACTTTAAAATTTGTCAGTGAGCAGAGTCAAATGTTTCGAGAAAAAATATTTTTCATGACAGTTACTATACAATAGAAAATGAATCTGTGTAGGTCACAAACAATTCAATGTCATCGGTATCGACGTATATCTTTATGTTAAAGGGTTTTTCGTTGAAGTATGATGTTTGTCCTGCGATTTCTAATCGTGTTTATATGTGCCTCAGGCTTGTTCATATTGACATTGATTGAAAGCTTATTTTTTTAATACCATAAAACCAAAGAACTATTTTTTTTTAATCTCGAAAAATTCCTTGACACAAAGAAAAGACTATTCTATTGTAAAGACATTTTTGCTCTGGGACAAATCGATAATATTTTTTGAAAAATGAAGGAATGAAAAAAATTGCTCAGATGTGCTCTTCTTTCCCCAACCAGTTTCTTTTTTTCTTTTCTTTTTTAATTCAAAAAATAACCTTTTCACTACAACCACCTATTTATAAAAAGAAGTTCTTCACTCTTTTTGAGGCTACACTAACTCCAATGTCAATTTAATTGCTAAATTTAATGTTTTTCTATGAAAACGATCTGATGTGTGCATCACATGACTTCCTTTTACTCCAATTTAATGTCATTTCCTGATTACTGGCAGTTTTAATGTGACTCAATAGTTTACTCTCTAAATATGACCAACAGTGGCCAAATTAAAATCAGATTTTTAAAAAAAATCGCCAAATTTTGTCGCCAAGTTGGTGACAAAACTTGGTGACCAAAAGACTGGTAATATATCACCAAGTGTCCGCTAAATGATAAAACCACTTGAATTTACATCGAAATTAACAATGATTTCTCCCCAAAAAGGGGCAAAATACCCCTTTAGAAACACCCGAATGCAACCAAAAAAGGAAGTGCACAACTAGACCCCATTAGGAGTCTACGTATCAAATTTCAACTTTCTAGAAATACCGGTCTTGAGCTATGCGACATACATACGCACTTACGTACATACAGTCGTCACGAAAAAACTCGTTGTAATTAACTCGGAAATCGTCAAAATGGATATTTCTCGTGTCTACACGTTCTTAGGCACTTATCCACGTCTGGTCGAGTCGAAAAAAACTCAACATTCATTCGGGGGTGAGTAAAATGGAAATTAAGGTCGATTTTTGAGTGAAAATTTTTTCGCGAATATAATACTTCCTTTTTTGTAAAAGGAAGTAAAAAGCATCTAAAACTCAGCATTCAAAATAGATTGACAAACGGATTCAGTTTTTATAAAACAGAAAAATATTATGTAGCATTAACTAAAAACTAAATTAGTAGACTCAGAAAGTTTTCATTAGCACTGATATTCTAATAATTTCATCGACGAACGAAGCGGCGCACCCGCTTCCAAACTTCACATCTCCTAAAAATGTTCCTTTTGAAGGAACATTTTATGCAAACAATTTTATTAAAGAGTTCGGGAATGAGTTATCAAAAAATTAAATAGTACGAAAAAACTTATAAGGATATCGATGACAATATTTCGATATTGAATACACGGCTCTACATTGAAAATGCAACACCAAGAAGGAGTGTTCAGAAATTTATGCAAATTTATGCAAGGACAGGCCTGTCCTTCTCGTACAAGATAGAGGGAATCAAATTCAAATTTAATCTTTTGATATGAAATTTTACGACCATATGTTCAGAGAGCAAGACTGGTGAATTTTCTTTTCTTTCATTGGAGAATAATACTAATAATGGCGCCGCTGTTTTGATAAAATGTGTAAAGTAGATGCAAAATTGTTGAAGAAAGAAGCAATGCTCATTAAAAAGAGGATTAGTTTCGAAAAACATGAAGCAACGTGAGGAAGAAAATACAAGACTGCTGTTTGAACGAGTACCAACTCCTTTAGAGGAAAATGAAGTTAAATGTGACTTGTTTGAAAGTTATGGCTGCTCTTTAAATGCAGACCAAAGTTCGACTTACCCCCTTGCAAAAAAAAAAGAGGTAGAAAGAACGTTCTAAATAATTATGTTGCTGTGAGTCTTGATGCAGCAAAGTTGAGTGATAGAAAATCAGCTGTTGTCTTGACAACAACGCTTAAAAGCATAGGTTGTGATCCATCGGAACGTAACTTAAACAAATCCTCTATTCGACGTTTCAGAATGGAAAGCAGAAAAAACGCTGTCTAATACTTGAAAAGTAAATTCTTAATTGATGTTTCTTTAACCGTTCACTTTGATAGAAAACTTTTAGAAGACATTGTAGATAGTGAAACTGTTAACCGAATACCAATCATTGTTTCAGGAAAAGCTATTGAGCAATTACTTTCGGTACCGAAACTCCAATCGTAAACAGGAGAAGCAAAAGCTTGGTTACGAGACCCTAGGGGACCCCCTGGGAAATCAGTGACTGCTGTGCGCCACCTAGTAACTAACTTTTTTATACATAATTTTGGGGAGTGGCAACAGTCGAGAGTTGTTGTGCTTCGAACAGTGGAGATGCTTCAAACCGCATGTGGTGCGGTATGGTGAAAATGTCGAATATCGTTGTCTTTAAATGTTAACATGTAAATAATTTAGTGTAAATAGTTGCAGTGATGTGTTGTATGTGAAATAAAATCTGATGAAAAAAACTTCTCGTCGTCAGGTATTTGAGCTGCCTAATTTTTTAGTTTCGATACTCAAGTCGACATAGAACGCGACACAAATGGGGCCCCCGGGTGGGTCAGCCTGAGTACAAGGGCGACCTGAAGCTGGAAAAATATAACATAAAGAAGGTAAGCATTTTCATTTGCTTACTTTTAATGAAATTTTATGTTTTGACATATGAAGAATGCTACAGTTTGTAGACGTTTAGGCGTCTGAACAGAGACCTCTTAAGTGGTTAATAAGTAATTTGGAAATATTGCACTTTCAACTGATGGTTTTAGAGTTACACTTCTTTGCTGATAAAGTTCTAAGAGTTATATGCATGTATTTTATTTGCATATATGGAAAATTGTTTTAAGTACATTGTTTGATACCAGGGCTGCCTATCCCCCCCCCCCCCAAGCTCAATGGTGCAAATCCCCCCCCCCCCCAAAAAAAAAATTTCTCGCTTTTAAATAAGGTTAAAGCTAACACTTTTTCAAGCTTCTAATTCCCAGGCAAACTAACCGAGGGGGGGGGGGGTTAACGCTAACTACTGCCATCTGAACTGAAATTGTTGGATTGACACGTCTCACTTCCCAAAACTTACAACATGGCCCTTGAGTAAAAACGTTTTTTTTTTTTTTTTTTTTTCCAAACTTTTGAAAAAATACAGAGTGGATAATACACCTTTCTGATTTGTGATAAAGTCATTACTGGATGTAAGTAAGTTGAACCTTGTCGGAAGTATAATATTCAGTCAAATGGAGGGTTCGGGGGTTTCTTCCTCGGAAAAATTTTGAAATTGTAGTTGTAAAAACACAGTTTTAGACATTAATTGGGAAGGTTCGGTGGCTTCGTTTGGAACGATTTGGTGGTCCCTCCCCGGTATTTTTTTCGAAATTGAAATATCAAAAAAAGTTACTGTAGATACTCTTCTGTTATGTAAGGGAGAGTGGGTGGATTCGGGAACTCTCGCCCGAAACGTTTTCAAAATAGTAGTTCTAAAAACAACAGTTTTAAACTATCTGTGGTAATGTTAGGTAGAGAAGAGATTCGGGAGGTGTCCCTCGGAAAATTTTCGAGATTAAAGTCTTCAAATTGCGATTTCAGGCTATCAATGGTTAGTGGACAGGCATATTTCTGAAATTGAAGCTCTAAAATCGCACTTGTAGCCGACCTTCGTGACGTTAGGAAAAGGAGTTTTCGGAAGCACTCCTCAGAATTTTTTTCGAGATTGCAGCCCTGAAAACCAAATTTAAGACGATCTTTAATGATTTTGATGAGAGTGGGGGAAGGGGAGGGGCGTACTACAAAAATGTTCAAACCTTTTGATTAAGAAACGCAATTTTGATAGATCTTTGGTAATGTTAGTGGAAGGAGAAGTTCGGTAACTTTCCCTTGCAATTTTTCGAAATTGAAACTCCAAGAAAGCCATTGCAGATTGTCTTTGATTGTGTTAAGAAGAGGGAAGGTTCAGGAGCTCTCCCCATCAATTTTTCGAAATTGCAGTTCTGGAAACTCAGTTTTAGATGACTCTTAATGGCAAAGAGGGCGTTTTTTGGGCGTTACAAGGGAGGAGCTCTCCTAGAAGTTTACCGAAATTGAAGTCGCATATCCAAAAAAGATGGATCACACACAAATTCACTATGACAGGTATTTTTCAGAAATCCTCAAAATTGATTCAGCTATTCAGCACACATTGAAATTCAGAACTCGAAAATTTTCACGAATCTAA
Source organism: Uloborus diversus (assembly GCF_026930045.1). NCBI lineage: Eukaryota > Metazoa > Arthropoda > Arachnida > Araneae > Uloboridae > Uloborus > Uloborus diversus. The sequence goes on from NC_072731.1 coordinate 222,877,653, forward strand.
TACTTCATTCTATAACATATCAGATACAGAAGAAAGTAAAAAAGATTTAAGAAAAACAATTAAAATACCCTAAGAACGAACTGTTCTACTTCCAGCAGTGGAACCTACACTGTAACAAATTTCGGAAACGTTTCTAGACATATCGGAAACGTCTCCGAAACAGTAAGAATCCTTCATCCAATAGCGAACTCCTCATTATTCAGAAAGCTTTTTGTTATTTCAAGAAATCTAGAAGCGGAAGTGAGGCGCAATGCTTCGAAACGTATTTTATCCTTCCAACACTGGCGACAGTGAGTCAAAATAACGAGAGATTAATTTTTTCCTTTTCTATGGTTCTGCAGTCAGCAACTGTTTAGCATTGGATTGCTTGTTATTTCATGTCTAGATAGTAGTAAATTGTGTCGAAACTAATTTTACGCCTTTGCATTTTGGGCTGCTCTTCATTTTTTAGACGATGTACGCAGCTATTAAGTTAGTTAATAACGATTTGCTTCTTTATAATTTCCGGTGCGACCATGATTACATATATATTGTGTGTTCAAGCGTGAATAGTTTCAACACCCGTTTTTATACTTAATGAAACGAAACCCTTTGAATTACTTATCCAGTTGTAATGGAGGTACTTAGATTTTCTTTCGCTCATGTTCACTTGTAAGTATTAATGAATATTTTAAAACATGTTGTTATATACATTTATATTTTTGTTGATTTACATTTGATGAGGCTCCAATTGTAACTGTTTTTGGGTTTATCGAATTAATTTAAAGTTATCCTACATACCTGTGGGCGCAGTGTACTGTTTGTTGTAACTAATTGAAACTGATTAATTACGCAAAAGAAATAAGATTTATATTTGAAAAGCAATCACAGAAAAGTTATTTCGAAATACTTGGATATACATACATTGGTTCAAAAAAAAAAAATCAATTGTTTAATTCATTAAAAATATGGTAATGCAAATGTTTTCTAGTATTGTAATATGCTTCACAAAAAATGTGCCAGTATTATTTATCTTTTTTTATTATAATTTATTCATTTATTTAAAAATATTTATACCATTAGAAAATGGCCCAGTTATCTATTAGTAAGCTACATAGTTATGCAATTAATTCATGTGCTTATTCATTTTGTTAAATGTGGTTGACAATAAAAAATTCCTTGACATTAGTTGTTCGGTAAATAACATTTCCTTCGTGGATATACCAGTTTAATATAGGACAGTCAGGAGGAATGAGTCAGAGGCAAAAATGGAACAGCTGCATTTACAAGCCGAAATAAAAAGAAATATTATTTCATATCATTGTTTTAAAAGTGATCCTTTTTTAAATACTATGTTATTAATTAAATATACAATGTACATATGGGGAGAAGACGAGGGGCGTTCACCACGCAGACTGCCATTGACATTTTCAGGGATTGCTTTTTTTAAGGGGGGGGGGCGCTTTATAGCATTTTATGGGTTCACCATCACTCGTATGGTGTGGGGGGGGATCTCGTATATATGAAATGGAGTAATCATGCAATAGAATTCAATGTTTTAATAAATAAAATATGTAATGCATTTTGCGCACATTGTAAAAATAAAATCAGTAACCTATTTTGATTAAGTATTTATATTTGTGATGAACTGGAAAAGGGTAAGAACAGAAGAATCACCCCGAATGGTTCCAACAGGAGGACTTGGTGTCATATTTAAATTCACCAATTTCTCTGTTGGCACTTTTCGGTACACTTTTTTCGTCAGAGAAATAGACTTGACGCGAAGGGAAGGTAAGTTCTATCAAATTTTATCCGAAAATAAAAGCTATCAAGTTTGATACAAGATATGTTTTTAAGTTCTGCATTAAAAATACAATATGTTGATAATTTTGTCTTGAAAATATTGTGAGAAAAACTGAAGTTTAAGATTGTTTAACAAACAATTCCACTTTTGAGAAAGTACCCCCCCTCCCCTCCCCTGACGATTTTGTGAATAGGAATGAAACTACAATAATATTTCATAAATTTTCAAAAATTTATAACTGTGCATATGTTATGCTGTTAACCATGCTATTTGTCATCAGAAATTCAGAAAAAAAAAAAAAAAAAAAATCCACGAATGATTCTAAAATTGTTTGTTTCATTGCTGTTAGATATGAAAGAACTGAAACTGATATGGTATGCAATACTATAGTAAAAAATTACATTTTAGAAAAAATCACGGAAAAAGGATTCTGAAATTCTCGGAAACGTTTTTGAAAATTGTTTGGAGAGTTCCGAAATACTCGGAAACGTTTTCGAAACTTTCATGAACCACAGCTGCACAGAATACTCAGAAACATTTCTGGAAATTACGGAAAGAGGATTCCGGAATACTCAGAAACGTTTCTGAAAATTACAGAAAGAGTATTCCAAAATACTCAGAAACATTGAAAGAGGATTCCGAAATACTCAGACACGTTTCTGGACATTACAGAAAGAGAATTCCGAAATACTCGGAAATGTTTTTGAAAATTTCATGAACCGCAGCTGCACGATATACTCAGAAACGTTTCCGGATTTTTTTTACAGTGTAACATCACTGAAAGTTTTACAAAAATCATCTAATGATAAATTGAAAGAACAGTCAAATTGAAAATGGTAGAAAAAACGAGAATAAAGTGAAATGAAAAATTCTACATAAACTTAAGCTAATTTATGAAGAAAGTGTATTAATTTTCAAGTGATGGGCGAAAAAATATGTTACAGTGAAATCTGTATAAGTTGACTTATAAAGGTTAAATTATATGATATAGATCTGATTCTGTGCCTGAAAATAGCGGTCAACTTAGAATAGTGGTCAACTTAACAGGTTTTACTGTATTCGAAAACTTCAAAATTAGTTTTAAGCGATTGTTTTGGTGCAAATGAATCCATGAAAGGCTAGAATATAGTGGTCAAAACTCTTACAAACAATAAATAAATAACAGGGGAAAAAACAATGAGGAAAACTTTTTATTTTAGCTATTTTTGACCTCCCTCTCATCACTGTTACACGTACTCCTCATACAAAACTGTTACTTCCAGAAAATCTATATAAATAAAACAAAGAATATCTGTGCATATATCTATGTTTGTTCCACATACAAATCGAGTTTATGTCGGATCTCGAACAAATTTGACAGGGAGATACAGGGGCGGACTGGCCAGGTCGGCTAGTCGGGGGGATCCCCGACTGGGCCAACCACCGAATGGGCCGTTTCAAGCAATTTTTTATTGAACTTAATACATTTAAATAAGTGTCTAAAAAAAAACCATACAATTTGTTTACTCTATGTGAAAAAAAAGCTCTTGGAATTTTCATCCTAAGTAGGGACCAAAGTAAATAGCCGAAGTTCACACGTGCACAATTTTCTCTCAATTTTTTAGAGCTCTGGGGGCCATGGCTCCCCCACATTGAGGAAACGGGTGAGAGCCAGAGAAATTGGGGTCCATTAGATTTTTTCAAATGAGGGGTGAAATATATGTAGGGACGTAAGGGTGAACAGGATGGAGGGAGCCCCGCAAAATTTCTGTGCCGCTTCTGGTATTCACTGGTTGTGACAGATTCAGTTAACAGCTGTCAGTTGGCAAGAGATTTCATTGGTCAATTGCAAATTTTCGCTATATGAGTATTTTTACCTCAGAATCGCATACGTGAAAGCAAGTCTGAATTACGATAAACTGAATCTGGAACAGGACCAAAGAAGGGAGAGCTATTAAACATAGGCGGAATTAGGACTGAGTTCATGGAGGGAGGGGGAGGATAAAAAAAATTTGTGAGTAGCATTGGTTGTAATCAGGGCCAGATTTAGATTTAACGGCGAACTTTTTTTGCTACAAAGAAAATGTTTTGCATGTATTTGGCATTTCCGGGTAAAAAATAAATATTTTTTTCGACGGTAACTTGGGGGGGGGGGGGGCAGACTCTATTGAATAACTTTCTTTATCTAGTTACCAGATTGTTCTACATAGCAAAAATATCCGGCGTTGTCTGGGTGGGTAATAATTGTGAGAAACAATATATATATATATATATATATATATATATATATATATATATATATATATATATATATATATATATATATATATATATATATATATATATATATATATATATATATATATATATATAGTTTTATTCGTTTTCTTCTGTAACTGAAATAACTCAAAGCACATTGCTTTGACGTGATTAAAAATCGAGCTTTTCCCTTACCCATAAAAGTATAACGGCAATAAATACGAAGGACAAAATAGCACACTTTTCGAAACGAAAAAACGACATTTAAGAATATACAAATTTGAGGAATTTCCAAAATATGAATTTAAACTCCACTTGTTTAAAACGATTTACCTTTTTTTTAAACATATTCTAAAATCGTCTCTCTATATTGCTATTGAAGTACAAACTTTTAAAAAATGTAGCCGCCCGTAATCCCTTACTGCGATTTAAAATGTTACGAAATTTGCGGTAATCGTTTTGGGATACCTTGGATAAGTCTCCCTCTCCCTACTTTGAAAAACCGTGTTGCTAATTTTATCGAAGAGATAGTGTGGCCAAATACTGAGATACTTCTGGTGACCATGAAATGATGCTATCCGAAATGTTTCCAAAATAAGTAGTAAAGTTTGGCAATTGTGTTTCAAATTGTGCTCAAACTTGTGCTGTTTATGGATTTGATTAATTTAGTTGGCGGATCATTTTACATGTTAACAAATGATATAAAGAAAGAAATATTAAAGAAATGGCGATATTTTGGTTACATGGGGAAATACGATGAGTGAAAAATAGTGTTCGCGTAGTTTTTAACTTCAAAAACAGATACAATTGAAAAAATTGCCACATGCCTATGCCTTAGCTATTGAAATGATTCCGCAAAAAAACAGTTGGCGAGATTCCTGCTGGTCAATCAAGCACCCAGTTAACACAATTAAATTTTGAGAAAAAAAAAACATTAATTGCCTCAAAGTTGCGTAAAACTGGAAAATAATCAGCCAAATCCATGTATTATTCGCCTATCTTGTGCAGAAAATCTTACTTTAAAATTTAACTTGAGAAAAGCCTTGAACAGTCAGACGAAAAGCAAAAATAGTCAACAATACAACAATCGTCGCTATCGTCAGGGAGTTGAGATGATACCCTAAATACTATATTGTGTTGAGGAAAGCCTTCTAACATGGAACTAAAAAGCTCATAGCTCGTTTTTTATTCTACTTAGAAATTTGGAACAGATGCCATCTTCAGCAGAAAAATCAGAGCTTTCGATGGACATATAATGTTAATATGTGCAAGTATTTTTCCATCCTCATATTAGAGAATTTAAACGAAAATTGGGTTTTATCGCCCCCTAGGGGGTTGCCCCCCATAACGGGGTGAAAACTACCCTGTGTGTTATTCTGATGCATAAACTATATTATTGTAAAGTTTAATCAAAATAAATTCAGTAGTTTTTGCGTGAAAGAGTAACAAACATCCATACATCCAAACAGACAAACTTTCGCATATATAATAGTAGTAAGATGCCGTTCATTGGTGACTATTCTGGCGCATCTCAATTCTTTTCTTTAATTTATAATTTTTAATTGAACCTATAAATTATGTTATCTTTCTTACTATAATGCTGACCAGAATATAGACTGGCTCGAGATGGTGCATAAACGGTATCATCAATTAGTGGCACATGTTTAAAATCTCCCAATATAAAAAAAAGTTTGTAAACCTTAATTAACTCTATTAAATTGCTCGACGAAAATAGTTGCTCTTTATTATAACGTAATATACTTTTGAATATATTGCAGTGTTTCGGCATAAATCAATTAAAATTAGTATAACTAATTTTAATTAGTATAACTAACTAGTAACCCTACCCAAGTGTGAATCACCGCATGGAATAAAACTTTGCACGTCGGCGTCAATAGAGCATTTAAAAATATTGAACCCGTGTTTTTTTTTTTTTTTTTATTGGCAAAAAAAGAAAAAGATAAAGATCGCCTTTAACGAGGTGAAATCTACTACTACATATTGGATAATTATTGGGGCTTAGAAGGTGCAATAAATATTCCTTTATTTTAAATTTTAATTACAAAAATTCAAATACAGATTGAAAATTTGAAAAAAAAATAAGCTAACTAAAGTTGACGTGTCTCAGGATTTTTTCGAAAATACTATTTATAGGGGTAAACCATCCCTCTTCATTTTGGCCCTTCGCGCGGCTAGTTGTCTATGAGTATGTCAGAAAAATAGCCTTCTTGACCTCACCATTTCCGATTTCAATAAATTTTAGCATGAAGAACACACTTGACAAGATAAGTAATCCTGTCAATTTTTAGATTTCGATTTTGAAAACTGTTCGAAATATAAACCAGTAAAAATCGCAAAATGTGCGGAAAAAATGAAAAGTGTATTATTACTAATGACTGTAACATCTTTCCTAATTATAGTAGAATTAAAGTTCAAGAAACACTATAAAGCTAAAAAGTAGATATATGTAACAAAACCTTCTTAAGATAGATTTAAGTTTTAGGGCCATTCAACCGTATTACGAAGGATGGCTTTCCCCGATGAATAGTATTTTCAGAAAAATCCTGAAACACGTCAACTACAGGTTGTATAGTTTTTTCAAATTTTGAATCATTATTTGAATTTTTGTAATTAAAATTTAAAATAAAAATATATAGTCCCCTCTAATTCCATTTATCCAATATTTAGGGGTGAATTTCACCCCGTTAAAGGTGTTTGATACCGATTAAAAAAAAAAAAAAAAAAAACATGGGTTCAATATTTTTAAGTGTTCTACCGGATGTGTAGAGTTTTATTACAATCGGTGACTCACACTTATATAGGGTTACTTGTAAGTGTATAGCTAATTATATAGAGTGAAGTTATTATGTATTTATTTTATTATTTTAAATGTTCGGCTACAACGTTTTGTAGTATTGCAAAATGAAAATAGTAATATAACTAATTTTTCCCTGAAAAATGTTGATTTAAATTCGGTAACGATTAACTTCATACACAAAAATAAAATAAATGTTATGATTCTTAGTATTTGCAACAGAAAACTTCACAATATTCTAATTCTAAAGAAATTAAACGAAAAGTTTCCATTTTTTAGAAATCCAAAAAGTTCTAAATTTAAACTTTCATAAGAGTCATAAAATTGCGTAAAAATGCTCTTGGTTTTTTCCCAGTAATTTTTAAGTGTATTAGTATTATCGCGGTTTAGTGATACGTTAAGTAGAGACTTACCAAAGTTCTGATGTCCATATTCCACACGTCTGCTTAGAGAACTGTGCTAAACCGAAACTCTTTGTAGAAAATGATGTTGCAGCCGTGATACAGCACCTATATTCGATGGTCAATTAGAGGCCCCTGCCAAGGTGACAAAACAGGGGTCGCGTTCACAACAATAGGTAATCGTCTGCGCCATCATCACATCGTCAGGAACTCCACAAGGTGAGGTGTGACAATGCGAAGACATTTTGTAACGGATATGCAGAAATAGGGTTGTCGTTTGGGGTCGGCGTAATGACAAGTCAGGGCGGTTGCGCAAAGTAATTTTCCTTATTTGTTCCTAGGTGAATTGCCGATTTCTTGGGAGGAAATGACTAATGAGATTTGGCTTGGAATTGTTTGTTTCACTTATGTTTACGGACTGATTTTGCTTGTTTTTAATCTTCATCACAGAAGCACGAATGCGCAAGCAAAAAATGGAAGAAAAGGGAAATGGAATAACATAGTTTCGAAATTCAAAATTCTGCGGTGGTGATTGGTCGTCTGTTACCATATCTGATAATGAGTAGGAGATTGCTGAAATATATTCAGTTTGTGAAGTGTATTTAAACTAGCTGCAAATTGTACTCTAAAAAGAAATCTATTGCAAAAATTTCTAATGATGGGTTTACAAAATGATACAAGAAACTGTTACGCGAGTTTTAATTTGGATTGAGTGCAGGAATTTTCATTTTGACCCTCGAAATACGATTTTTTTTTCTTGTAATAAATTGCACTCATTTACCTTTTCAACATACCTTAGTTTAAATTAGAAGTGTCAAAATTTTGTTCTAAATAAATCATCAACACGCTTTCAGGTGTAGTTCTTGAGTTACACGAAAACGCGTTGTTTTTTCGCTCAAAATGTTATTTTTGAAAGTTTCATGTACCTTTTCTCAGAAAGTATAACTCGTATGTACGTAAACTTTACACGACACATTGTTTATGTTATTCAGTATTTAGTGTAATACATTTTTAACTTTATGTTTTGTATGTTATGATACGTTTATGTTTTCTCAGTTTGCATGAAGTAAGAAATTTTCAGAAAGCATTAAATCAAGCTCATTTTAGCCTAAAATTGAAGGTATCTTTGACTTGCAAAAAATATTTGACAGTATATTTGCTACAGTTTTCCAGAAATAGTACCCTGAAAAAGGCCAACTTAACATTATCCAAATACCATAGAGCAGTGGTCCCCAACCTTTTTCTACCCGAGGGTTGCATCTCATATTTAAAATGATTCTAACGAGTCAGAATACAGATAAAATTTCAAAACACTTTCTGAAAAGTCTAAATAACATGAGAAAATATGTAAAAGAAAAGAAATAATAAAAACCAATAACTGTTGCCGTCAATTAATTTGTTTCTTTTATTTTATGCATCTGTTTTTCATATACTAGTTTCTGAATCGACTAGTATCTGAATTTGGAACACGGCTCTAAATTTGAAACTTTGAATAAAAATTGTACTTTTAGTTTTTCCTAAACATCGACCTCACATTTCATCATCGAAAATATTCTACAGGAGAATTTGAGAAAAAAATGAGGAATAAGTTAATCAGCCAATAAGTCAATCAGTCAATGTTTCCCCCCCCCCTTTCCCTTTATTTTTTATTAATAGAATTTATATTAAAAAAAAATTGCTACGTAACTCTAACAAAAATGCTAAAAACAATTCAAGCCTTTTTTAAATGTACAAAGCTGACTTTTTACACTTCCGTGCCGCAAATTAAAAATACTTTGAGAAAACTCATTCGTGTAATATTTTTGGTTTCAAGTTTAACCTATGAAAAGTGAAATAATATGTTTACGTTTAAGAAAGAAAAGTCTTAATAAACTAGGGAAATGTAGTTTTTGGGCGTTTAAATGCACTACCAACAGTTCAAGGCAGTAGCCAGGATATTTTTTTGGAGAGGGACATGGTGGAAGGTGAAGGTGGTTCCAGACATGTAATCAAGGGGTAATTATGTTTAGTATATTGCTTGCAAAAATCAAACTAAAATGTAATCAAAAAATTAGTATCAAATAATTATTTTAATTAATGAATTAGTTCATTAATATTTGATCATTAATTTATACTACGCAAGAATTATTCATCAGGGAGTAATGACATTTTTTTATATGATCTATATCACTATCACTATCTGATGACTATCAGGCTCAACAAAATAAGAGGACTGCGTACACTTATACGTATGGTCTATAATATATCATACAGTGTTTATTACTTGTTTACAATTACAAATGCGTGTGACGGGGACTTTTAGATTAACTTTCGGGCAAATAAATGAAAATAGTCGCAACTGAAAAGTAATCTACAATCGCCATCACAAAAAGTAAATTAATATTCTTAAAGGCTACAAATTCGTTAACTAGCATTAATTTATTAAAATCTACAAAATTAAGCATTTAATCAAAAGTATGAGTGGATTAAAAATGGTAGTTTTGCTCATGTAAATCTGTTACGTCTCTTGTTGAAGTGTATATCAAAGAATGTTTTTAAAATGTTACCCGTAACAAGAGTCATTAATATTATGTAATGGACCAAGGTGTAAAAAAATTAGAACTTTTTGAATTTAATTAAAAAAAAATGCATGTGGAGGGGCAAGGAGGAGAAGAGGTCTAACTGAAAGAATATTTTTCAACCAAGTCAAGTGAAGAAGGAGGAGAGGGAAGAGTTTTGATTTGATAGTCTTCGTTTCTTTATTTTTTTGGAGACAGGTTGAAATTTCGGGGGAGGATTTGTCCCGACGCGACGGTCCTGCAACAGCTCATTTAATGTTTATCTGCTTTCTCAGATAAATTTGTATTCAGAAGATTCAAAATACAAAATATTTTATTCCAAGTTGTAGTGAATGCATAACTCTCTTTTAATCCTGTTTACACTCTTATAATTTAAAAAGAAAAAACTTCATGCAAGATTTTTTTTTATGTATATTTCTTGAGTGAGGTAAAGCCAACGGTGGCCATAGCTATGTTTTGGTGATTTTCCATAATTTTCTGGTTAAGTGTACCGTAAACGCGGACTACTTTGCCCCTACGGTCCTTCTTCAAGACTAGAGAAAAAAATACAAGGTCCTCTTTCAACCTTCAAGGCGCAAACTTTTCTTTTCACATATTCCACTAGAGAGCATCACCAAGCATTTATATAGCTCTACTCAAGAAGCAACACTAGTGGTTCTGCGTTCCTTGTACTGACATGTGCCCTCATAACCTCTCAAGCTTCTCCATGTGGAAGCAGTTCTACACTAGCTAAGAGTTTAAGTACCTATTTATGAGCATTATTTAATACTCTGTGCCCTAGTACAATTGTACTTCTCATTTCTGTTTAGATTTTTTTTTTTTTTAATTTGACAATGACAACATATCTCTCAACCTAAAAACTACGACCTACTTTAAAAACCTAACCTTTTTACCTAAACTTGAAGAAAGTCCTTCAGAGAGATTTGGAAAAGTAAAAAATAGCTAAAATTAAGACTCTAAACAGGAAAAACACAAGAAAAAACCAGGAACTCTCGGCAACGGATAAAGAGGGAGAGATTGCAGACTCAATTCATCGGGGCTCAGTTACATGGCTGAAGAGGAATTAAAAGTTGCGAGATGTTTAGAAAAACGTTTACCCAGTTGCATCTACTTCTTACAAATATTGTTAAATTTGTTGGAAAAGTTTAAGGAATGAGCTCAGGTTTGAAAGATGGCTGTTCATGCGAGGAAAGAAGGAGCGAATCTTCAGAGCATGGAACGCACCAAAAAGTTTTGTAAGTGACCGAAAATTTAGGATCCTTTGTTTTACGAATGATGTTATCTTAATAAAATCATTCAACTTCCAAAACTGATGAAAATATTACTGTTCTCTGTCGGTGATTTCTGAGACAATAACTAGATATACACAGACATTTAAAAAATAATAATGATTAATTTTCTTAAAACAAATATGTGTGACTCAAACTTCTTGCAAAATGTATTTTCCTTTCAAAAAAATATTTTTCCCTGTAAGCACACATCTATCTTTGGCTCTAGTTAGTTCTCCATTGGTTTTTCATAGGGAAAAGCACTTTGGGCCAAAGTCCCCCAAACGCAAGGGTAACAGTGACCCAAATAAAAAACAATAATAAAGGATTAAAATACTTGGAAATAAACTGATCACTATTCAAAAATTAAATTAAGAGATCTCTAGAAGTGCAAAACAAGTGTCCACTTCTTGTAAATGCAATTAGTTACAAAATTATTGAGAAAAGAATGAGAAAAGTTCCAAAATCTGGGCCAAAGTTTACGGTACTTAGCTGATTTTTTAAATGTTGAATTCTACATTTGCCTGTAACACATATCAAGTGCAACTTATTTTGGAAGATAAAATTTTACTATTTTCACAATTCGATTTCAAAATTGTAGCCCCTTTGGAGCATGGTGTATCAAAGGTGGACCATATGAGTTAAAATCATAATCAAAAATTTAAAAAGCAAATCTGCAAACTTTTCCACTTTCTATTACTATTTCTTAGCATTTCCTCTATGAGTGATTTTAAAAAAAAATACATTTTTCATATCATTTATGTTTTTTTTTTAAATGTTAATAGTAAGTACTATTATAAGAGTTTAAAGTGACAGTGCTGATTGTGGAACACAGGGCTACACGAAGAAGAAATTTCAACAGCTCTTTATCTTCAGTTTCCCAAAGTAATGTGAGCTGTCATTCTTCAGAAATATGGAACTGATTTTTTGAATAAGAATTTTCTAAATGATCCACCTTTTTTATTTTTAACTAATATCAAAGTCTAGGATCAATAAGAAATCTAAATTATTTTTCGTGATTTGTAACACTATTTCGCTTGTTACATTGCACAGACATAATGACATACCGTCTCAATGCATACTATACTTATTTGAATTGGACATATTTTAAAATTTCTTTTTTGATGGGAAACCAATACAGAAAAAATGCAAAAAAGCTTTATTTACATAAGCATTTCATGTTCAAATGTACATCGTTTACAAAGAAAGTGATATCCAACTCAATGTAAAGTAAATTAATAAATTAAGCAATCTGAAATACATTCTTCACTTCTTCAGCATTCCAAATCCTGAAAAAAAGTAAGAAAACGTCATTTTTATTGTAAAATCTTTTGAATATGTCTCTCCACATAAAAATGTTGTTTGTAAATTACTACTTGAAAGTTAGGGATCTATCTATAAACAACTTCTAAAGTTTTATATTTCATATTCCTTACTTTTCTGGTCAAGGTTTTAAACGTTTTAAATTTTCCTATACCATAGCAAAATTATATAGTATTCTATGGAATAGAAACCTTTAGGAAACGAAGGTTTAGCTGTTGCGGAAAATACATTGCTAAACTGTAACCCGGTTAATTTGAAAAATAATAATCTCAAATCCGAAATTGGCAAAGATATTCCTCATACGTGTTAATAGGAACGCTTTTTTCGACGCAAAAGGTTTTGAAAGTCAGACGCTAAGCTGTAAAGGAAGGAAGTCAACTTTGGGATTTTGGAATCAGAGTCAAAGTCTTAATGATTCCAGGATTCAGAGTCGATCATTTTTCCTCAGAGCCGGTATACCAGTGCTGCAGAGTCCGAGTCGAACTCGAAGTCGGAGCGATTTGGGGGTGAAAGAGAGTCGAAGGCTCTAAAACTCCCGGAGTTGGAGTCGTTTCATTTTCCCTCCGACTTCGCAACCTTGAGTAAAGATCTTTATTGCGTGATAATCCCCCCCCCCCCATTCATGCTGTTACAACTTTGGTTCGGTCTATCCGGATCAATTTCCTTTTTCTTGATTAAATATTGAAGTCCCAGTTCGTGTTAATTCTTTTCTTTCTCTTTCTTAATTTCTTTTTTTTTTAAATCAGGATTGCTTATTGTTCTCCCTAGACTGCAGTTGGTGTTCATTTGATTTTATTTCTCTATGCTTTTAATAGAAATTGCTTTGATCCACTAGCGCAGACACGTACACATCCTCTTTAGACAAAAATAACATCCAACGCACGACATGCAGCGTCCGACATTCGCACCCTTGCAAGAAAAGTGACACAAGTCAAAAAACCCCAATTTTCTGATTTTTGTATGAAACAGACCAAACCATTGTGTTCTTCAGGTGGAAAAGTGTCACAACTGAAATTTTGACAGTTTCCGCTAGGTAGCCCTAGTGTCAGTTTTCTTCTGCACAACTTGACGCAATTTTCTGGTCTAAACTGACACTTGTCAGTAGTGACTGAGCTGTTGTAAAGAGTGGTCACGTTAGTTTTGCGGAAAAGTGTCACTTTTAGCTTTGTGTCAGTTTTGTTCATAAAGATTTTGATGGAACACTTTCAATGCAGTGGGAAACAACACATTTGTGAGTTTTGTCATTTTTCTTCATAAAAAGACATCTAAAGTTTACCTTCAAAATAAGAAGAATAATGAAAAAGACATCTATAATGACACCAGCCAAAATATTAGAGTGAAAACTCAAAAATAAAAATATCAAATTTGTGGAATAGTGACACAAGTCAAACTAAAATTCAAATATATAAATAAATAAAACATGGGACAAACTAAAAATGTAGTACTATACGCAAAACTTAAGTTGCTTATATATATATCCTTATATATTATTTCTGTAGCCTGTTTTTGGTTTCTACGCCAAATTTCCCTCAATTCTTGATCGATTTCTTTGATTTACGGCTAATTTTATAGCTTATGGTGCTGGCTACTGACGAAAAATAGACCCAAGGTCTAAAAATTGTTTCTTTTAACCGAAAAACCTGTTTTAAAGAACCAGAATAAGGTTTTCGGTCAAACTTATAACTTTAATTTGCGCCATGATTGACAGAGCTGAGTAGCTTGATCGGCAGAGCGTTCTCTTCGTAACCAGGAGATTACGTGTTCGGACCCACGTCCGGACAATCTGCAACAAAAAAAATTAGAGAAATATCGCGCATTACATGAACACTGAGTTAAATGAATAACTACTATGAGGGAATAGAATAAATGAGAAGAAAATGCTCCTTGCTAATATGAAAACATTCAGTGATTTTGTGCTAAATTATTTCGAAATTGCACGTGTTTTTTTTTTTTTTTTTTTTGAAGCTTTGGCTCTGGAAAGAAAATTAAAGCATAATGTAAGCGAAAATATAAGTAACAGGTTTAAGATTTCAGACTACAATAGAATTGTTTTTTGTTCAGAAAAAAAATAATAAATCGTATATTGAAATATATATTCTTCTAATGAGTTTTTGACTCTTTGTACAAATAAATAAAATACTACCTCAATTTGAAGGGTAAAATATATATTTTTTCTTCTTTTTGCTAAAAAACAAATAGCTTATCACATTTTTACTACATTCGAAAAGCTACGCTTAAAAAAGAGCATAGTTCAATTTATTTTGTATTTTAACCGTGCTGTTAAATGATGAACACGTGCTGCCATCTAAGTTATAACGGTTTAAGCAGTCTGCGATAACAAATTGTAAAAATTTTCAAAAATAAAAACATTTTTCATCAATATCTTATCTTATATATTAATCCCCTCTCATTTTAAAACTTATCAGGCTGGCCAATGACGAAAAAAAGATTTACGGTCGAAAATTCAAGTTTTCGAAATCGCCTCTTGCTGTTTCAAAACCTTGATGCTGCCTGTAGTTCTTATGCATTTTTTAAAGCAAAGTTCTAATGCAGTTTTCCATTTTTTTACGTCGCTTTCGGCAAAAAAAATAAAAATAAAAAATAGTCTGTGTGTGTGTTCATATTTTAATAAAGCTTAACAGCACTGGACTTAGTTGTTCGGTTTAATTGATAAGTTTTTTTCGGTAGAGCGTTCGGCTATAAACTATCTGAACTTCGGGCAAGCTTGGGCTGTCCGACATAATATCAAATTTATTTTAGTATTACGCATTACATGTACTCATAACATACACACGTAATAAAATAAATGCAGTGGGAATGCTACTTGGTGTTTCGACTCCTTTATGCAAGCTACAGTTATCATTCGGATAAGTTGATTGTTAATCGAACTGTGTTCTTTGACTACATCCAGACCACTCAACATAATGTAGGCATAAAAAAGTAATAGATTCACCTAAAGAAATCCTTTTTGTGCAGAGAAAAACATTTTTATTGTATGCTAAAATGTAGATGTTTCTAATAGCAGTGTTCGACCTTTTGTACAAATGAAAAAATACTACGCCTGATTAAAACTACGAGTTTCACTCAGTAAACCTTTAATTTTTTATTCGCGCGAATACGATATAAAGCATTAAAAGTATTATCAACTTCATTAGCAAGAAATTATTTTCTACTCCTCTGCGTTCTGCTGAAAAAAAAAATACATTTTGTCTACGTTCGAAAAATTACACTTAAGAACGGACTCAGTTCAACTGGTTTTGGTTTTGAATTTTAAGTGTTCGATTAAAAGAGAAACATGTGAGGGCATTTAAGCCGTAACGGTTAAAGCAACCTTCTATGTGAAATAGTTCAATATTCAAAGATAAAAACACTTATTTTCAATCAAATTTATTACTTCTCTAGATTGTTTGTTTCAATCGCTACGTGAGATTTTCGTCATTCTTTAATCAAATTCCATGCTTTGCGAATAATTTTAAATCGTATCATGCTGGTTAATGACAAAACACAGATGCATGATCTTATTATTATTTTTTTTTTTTGGCAAAAAGCTTTTTTGCTGTTTTTTACTACGCATTCCTTCAATGAATAGCTTTCGAAAAGGAAGGCGCAATTGCTAGGTTCGTTGGGGTGTCGGGCTGTTAGTGAGAATGGCGCCAATTCGAATACGTGCCAATAAATATCTCTTTAATGTTTCTTTTTTTCCCGTCAGATGCTGACATGTGCAGGACTGTATTTGCCACAACCTGTTTTTTCACATGCACAATTATTGCTTTTTCACGAGTCACCACTCAGCCACACTTTTAATGACATTTATGTTTGCATTGAAAATATGTACGATTAAAAGGGGAGCTATGATCAAATTATCACAACGTTGTATTTAACGAGGTTTTGTTACTGATGTCTTCAAATTACATGCCTTCTCTTGTGCGCTTACTTTTTTCCGTTCTTCTTCATAATGTTCTTTGAAATTTTTTAAGAGCAAAATGCCTGATGAAACGATTCGAAGCACAGTGCGGAGTTCCGCACGGGTCGACTAGTATATATATATTTCATTAAAAAATATCAATGGATATTCATTGCAAAAGACTAGCAACAGTTAACCAGTAAAAAACTACTAGTTTTCTTTTTACTCTACTGTAAAATTAGCCAATTCAGACTTGTGTCACTTTTCTTGCAAGGGTGCGATATAATACTCAGCATCCACACGCATCTAGCATCCAACCTTAAGCATCCAGCCTCTGGCATTAATTTTAATTTTAACATTTTGAACTCAAATTATTTTTCCCGCAATGGGGTCGTTTCCAAAATTTTAAAAGTATTTTTTTTTGAAAGTGCATGCTTAAAAACATAGGATCTGACCATTTTTTAAATAATTTGTTTAAGTTTATTATTTTAAAAAAATTACTTAAATCGGTGCTTCTGCCGATGACATCACAAATGATGAAATGCCATTCCGTGTTGCCATTCACAGAACAAAATATTTAATTCGCATTTTTTTTCTCACGTGTATTGGCAACGAAATGGTTGATAGCATGCGTAGAGTGCAGTATTTAATTCGCTTCTTGATTATCATAACGTGAAAACGCGATAAAAAGATGCGCCAAAGAGCATCATTTGTGACGTCATCAAGACCACGCCTTGCTGGAAAAATCTAACAGTTTAAAAAATAATTAAAAATGGGAAAATAAAAGTATTTTCTGGGTCCATGCTTTTTTTTTTTTTTTTTTTTTTTTGCTTATTCTATCAATTTCAGTGACAAAAAGTACTACTTTTGACTGAAGGAAACAACCATATTATGATTGCATTAGGGGCCATTTGTGAAAAACAATAAACACAACGAGTAGGGCCCTATCGCAACTCGTGATTGCGAAAAACATACTAATTTAAATTCAAGATGTCAAAATTCAAATATTTTTTTCACACAAATCTAGAAAATGCAGTATTAATTTAATAAGGCATAACAAAGTCCAGCAAAGTTAAATCTCTATTGTGTTATCAATTATGCAGTTGACTACTTTAACAGCTTTTTTACTTTGAAAAAAAAAAGCAGTTAAGTCCCCCCCCCCCTTTTTATTTAAACCTGAATACGTAAACAAAAAATAACTACATAATACAGCCATACTTTACGCTCATATTCATCGAATCATACGCTCAATACTATCGAATATAATAGCATATTCTTAGGAAAATATCCGCTATTTAATGATCAAGGCTTTACGGACGGTCTTTAGGAAATGGAGTGGAGAGGAAGGGGAGAAATAATGCAGAAATGCACAAAATATTTGGCTCCAACAAGAGAAATGGTCTCCTCCGGTGAGCTTGAAGTGATATTGTTTACATTCCAAAAATAAAATTCACCAGAACCGACAAAAGAGATTCAGATGATTGAGGTTCGACTGTATTTTGTTTTCTATCTTTGCTTTGCTATTTGCTCTATCCGCTATAAACAAATATTGACACCGTTATTTCTACATTTCAGAGAAATTTAAAAATCATAGGAATTAATGTAAAAAATGCAAGTAATTTGCCATACATTTGTATTACTCCTCAAAAATTAACGCTAAGAGGAGTGTCCATAATAAATGGATGTCAGTTAAATTTATTTCATTCATCAGCTGAACAAATTAATATAGTTCACCAGAAGTGCTTTCATCGTGGCTGTCTGCCAAATTTTAGGGCGCTAAATAAGATTTATCTGGATTTTACTGTTTATAAATACTTTTGCTAGCACTGTTCAATGAACTTAAAACAAATTTTCTGAACAGTGTACTAAAAAGCTATACATTCCTTTTCAAACACTTTTATTAATATGAGCACATCACCTGTTGATCCTCATTAAAAAAAGGAAAAAATTTTCGAGGCATCAAAGCACAGACGACTAGTTGATTTGATATGGAATGATCCCACGAAAATTATATTTAGACTTAGGACATATATCCCACATCAGCAACAGAAGTGACACAACTCAAAAAAAAAAAAGACAGCAATTCAGAAATTTACGGTTTTGTGCAATACTACTTTTAACCGTAGAGCAGGAATTAGAAACTAGAGGGAACCAAGTCCAAGCATTGACTTAACTGAGACTAAGATCCTAAGTCACGTAATTCAACTAGGATTAATGGTTGACACGTTTTGCGCAAAACTAGCAAAATAAACCTGATTTCTTCCAATACTTTAAAAACTATCATGTCATTTAAGATCTTTGCTTAGAGAATGAAAGGCTTCACTCCCTTCATTTTTATCCATTATCAATACTTTTTAACTGATTTACTGCCAAATACGGAAAACGCGCAAAACACTTATGATGTTATGCTTACTGGTTGTTTTTTGCAGTCTAAATTAATAGTGTATACTAAAAGTTTAAACATTTTTCTTTTAAATTATGAAATTTTATTAAGGTCTCCGGAGTATATCGCTTATACACCATTACTCACCTCTTATAGAAACTGAGCTATTTTTGTGGCAAAAAAAGAGCATTAGATTTAATTTTAAATCAACAATTGGTGTGGTTTTTGTTCTTCCAAAGTTTTAAGATACACTGCTTTCTGTTGCCGGAATACGACACTTTTGAAATTTTGCAGAATGTTAAGGAATCAAAAATTTCGTTCGATGAAGGATGTTTGGTAGCATATTTAATGCATACAGGTTCTGCACATTTCATAAAATTACGCCCTACCTTTCCGAATCCAGCTGTCAATATCCGTGCAGCTCTTCGCCATCATGGCCGCCATCAAGGACGTACTGATACACGACATCGTTCCCATGTGAGTATTCGGGGATCTTGTGGTGGTACCGCTTGTCGTACCGAATACTCGTTGCGAATCCGTGGTCACCGTAACCGTGATGGCCGTGAGTCGGGTGGATCTGGATGTCGTAGTCATTCAAGTGAAGATATCCAATCGCTGAGCTGGTCGACAGGAGACAGCAAAATACAGCAAGCAGAATCTGTATAAAGTGCAATCATGACTCTTCAAAGCAGTTTGTTATAATGTAGTATTTCTAATCGTAAGATACCGGCTTAGCACACATCTCAAACAGTTCAAAATAAAAACAAATATTTGTAAAGTAGGGCCTTGATAGCTAGACGTTTGACCTTGGAATAGTTCATTTCTGCCATGGCCGGAAAAAAGGAAATTCTTATAATATTACTTACCGTATTAGCAAAGCATATCTCCACATTTTTAATTTGCTCCTGAGAAAGAAAGAAATTCCTTTGTGACTTATAAATGAATTCGGTTGGTATATCAAGTGTTTAAGGCATACCAAGGCTAGATGTCCTGCTTTTTTTATGATTTTCTGTAAAAATTAGAATAAACATTTCGCAAATGTTTTAAGCTAAATCAATCAACGTACCTTAAGGATGAAATTTACATGGGAAAATTTCAAAAGATTTATTACAAATATCAATCAAGAGGGAAAGATTGCCACTTAATTCTTTGGGAAAACTTGCCTGGTTGCGAGATCAACACTATAAAATGGATATTTTTAAAATAATCGACTGGGGCCACTATTCCGGTCTATTTGAAAAGTCGAAACACTGTTTTAAGCAGGGGCGGCTCCAGGGCCGTACAGACCGTGCGACCGCACGGGGCCCCGCGGCTAGGAACCCCGGGCAGATTTGTATTAAAAACTTTTTTCCCGATTTTTTTACGTCTTTTTAGAACAAGTTTGACCTAGTTGAAAGCTCTGTTGAACGTGGGACCCCATTATAAATGCAAAACAAGGACGAACAGAGTCGGTCGAGAGCCGGCAAGCCCCCTTCTCCTATGCGCTAATACTTCTCTAATGTGCAGTCACGACTGACTTCCCAAAAAATTCTAAACGCAGAAAATTTTACTGATGATTCGGCAAATTTGGAGACATTATTTCAATCTTTCCAATTTTTTATTTTTTTTTTATTTTAATTAATTTTTTTAATGATCCCAACTGTTCCTTCTCAGACATGATGTATGTATGTATGTTTTGTGTGCAATGGGCATGAGATCGTATGTTATCATTCCAGTAAAATTCAGAATTTCATCCGACAAATTGAGAACTTTCCCATTCCCAAATATTTTAGTTTTGAGTGCCCCCGCAAGCTTTCAATTGAAAAAAGCAAGATATATGTTATTTATTTCATTGCTTATAAATTTATTTTTAAAAAAATAAAACAAACATTCAAAAAAACATTTTAAAAAATAACTTTCAACTCTTTACGTAGTATCTGCATATTTAAGCTTCGAAGTTTGTTATGAGAGCCTCCATTTAACTTTTCTTCACATCACCCCACAACTTAGCGATGCGCCTTAGAAACCATTGTCTCCCGTGTTATTTTTATGTCTAAGTTAGATGTTTCCATTACATTATTATACACCCTGGGCTAACCGGAAACAATTAAGTGCACCTTATTTCCTATGTCTGTGTAAAACAAAACGAAAATTATGTTTTGATGTAAATAAAAACTTTTGAACTTTTAAACTTTTAAGTAAAATGTATTTTACTTACGTTTTGTGCATAAGTTGATTTTTTAAAAATATTTCCTTAATAAATAATCTCATGTTAAAGTTGAACACTGTTTGTCTTTTTTTACCCATTTTCACCTACTTTGGCATAAAATACATAAAAATAATAATGATATGATACATAAACACATAAAACAATAACCTATTAAACCACAAAATTGAAAGAAAGCTGTATCGTAGAAGTATCTCTAAAAGCAAAAATTAAATCAGAAAGTAAAATTAATGCAAGAAATATTGTTTAAAACTTTTTGAAGATGTTTGTGGAAATATTCAGAAACGTAGCTGCTTGAAGTCAATTTTTGAGTAAATGATAGAAAAAGAAAAAAAAAATAGAATTAAAAAAAATTGCTTTGAGGTGCACACCCTCATGCTACAAACTAATTTTGTACCGAATTTCATGAAAATCGGCCAAATGGTTTGGATGCTATGCGCGTCACAGGGATCCAGACAGATATCCCAACAGAGTACCTTATATCCAGACAAACTTGAGCTTTTTTATTAGTAAAGAAAAGATAAAGATAAAAATGAAGAGAAATTTATAGACGAGTGTTCGACGTCCTGTAATATATAGGATGGGAATGTCAAAAACATACCGCTAATGTAAATGGAAATCTGACGATGTATTGGCAAAATGTTCTTTCTTTTTGATGATAAAACTTTCTTTTCTTTTAAAAATGTGTATTAATTCATTTTATTTGCCCTTTATTTCAAAAAGATGCCGATAAAAAGCGAAATTAGCTGTCACCCCCGTCTACACAACGACTAAATGAAAATAAATCGGCGATTAAAAAATCATTTGTCAATCGCAATCTCAAAAACCAAATGAATGACCGTAAAATTTAAAAAAAGACGTTAAGTAATTGGCGCAATCTTTTCGACCAAAATCAAGACGTAACCTGTATGAATTAATGTATCATAAATATTTAATAAAAATTGAATTAATAATTTCAACAAATTAAAAAAATGTATCGTGTAGTAGTTTGAGTAAAAAAGCGGCTTCAATTTCAAAAAAAAGTACCTATTAATGAAATTATGCCCTTCACATGTCTCTGAATTGATCGTTTCATAGTCAAGCCTAAGTGTGATTGTAAAAAAGAAAATTACATAAATAAACTGCTTCTTTTTGGGCATGCCTGCACAAAATTAAGTTTCTTACTACTGCTTGTAAAGTGCCCTTTCCTGCCATGCATGCGAGTTCGTTGGGCTAAATGCGACCATTGGGGCCTATTTAAATATGATTGCTTTGTAACTTTTTAAGCCTTCGAGGTGTCTATCATGCTTTTCCGACCCTGTGGTATTCCACTTGCAGCGATTTCAGAAGGAAGCAAATCAGTTTTCTTCTATTTACCCCCTTACTTTTGTTGCAAAATATAAGTGGAAACAGGAAATCATTCGCTAACAAGTAGGCATAAAATGAAATTTTTCTAGTCCAATCATTCACATAGACTCTAGTGTTAACTACAATATACTCACGATTCACCCAAAATTTAGAGAAGGGTCTAAAGCAGCTTGTCTTTTAACCTCTTTTACACTTTAGGATCGCACTTCATCTTAAGATGAACCTTGCGAGTCAGAACGCATGTAAATTCGTTTTAAATTGCAATTTTTCTGGGCGACATGAGAAAACACGAAAGAAAGTTACAAAACAAGAGTTACTTGATGACTATTACTTGATGTTTATTTGGTTAATGCAAAATTCGTCTCTTTTTTCCAGATACTAATTTCTGAATGTTTGGAATGTTCCAAAACATGCTTTTCTATATGTAACATTGAATAAAACAACAGAACACAAGAGTAAATTTTGGAGACTACATTACGGCCTCCGGACCGTAGATTTGGCACAATTGGTCTAAACTTTAAGCATTGAAAATTAGTTTCCAAATACCCCAACTGACCATTCATGCAGGGGCACGCCAATGGAAGGTCACTGTGACCTTCCAAAAATTTCCTCATTCGGCAAATTTTGTCTGACGATTCGGCAAAACTATCATCATTCGGAAAATTTTGGAGCTCCATTTGGCAAAATTATCCGCATTCAGCGAAATTTGGAGTTCCATTCGACAAAATTATCATCATTTGGCGAAATTTGGAGTTCAATTCCGCAAAATTTAGAGTTTTATTCTATAAATTGAGAATTTCCGTTCTCCCACAATTTTAAGTTCGAGGCGCCCCAGCGTACAAGACGTTTTCATCAATTCAACCAAACAAACTATATCCTTTAACTTAGATCTAAAAAAAAATGCTCACCGTCCGTTTGCTCATGACAAGTCCGTATCCCAGCATTGTCGCTTCAGAAACTACTAAAACAACAGGTGAGAGAATGGTCGAACTCTTTTATATATTGGCGTGAGCACCGTTCATCTAGATAACGGACGATCCACTTTCGAACGTTTAGAGGACCACCTCTTTCCCTCCCTCCACTCCAATGAGGGATACTATTGATGAATGAGAACGAGGTTAGATCATCGTCCACCCAGTGAATCGGTTCGAACGCTTTTCCGAAGACAACAAAACGAATCAGTAAGAAATGAAAGGAACCCCAGGGAGAGAACGAATTCTTGTTTCGTCGTTAATTATTTGTTTATTAGGTCGTTAAAAATTTTTGATATTGGATAAAGCAATAATGAGGTTTTGTTTTATTTTATGGGATGTTACATCGTAAAAAAAAAAAAAAAAAAAAATGCAGAACTAATAGAAAATCTCTAGGAAGCTGGAGTTCCTAAAACTTTCTAGTAACTGTACAGCTTTTCATCTTAAGTAACGCTGCCAATTTTACTTAAAAAGAAGCCATATCGTTACTAGAAAAGTTTGTGGAGTCGTATTTTCCTAGAGGTTTCTAGTAGAACTGCAGTTTTTTTTTTTTTTTTCCAAGTGTTGTAATGACACAGCTGTCCTATAAGTAACGTTGTAATGATACAGCTTCTTCTTACGTAACGCTGCTTAAGGTGAGACTGTATCGTAACTAGAACAGTTTATGAAATCTCAATTCCTTAGAGATTTTTCAGTAGTTTTGGGGGGTATTTTTTTTTCTTTTCTTTTTTTAATTAAGTATTATTGTTATTATTATTTTTTTTTTTTTTTGATTATTTATTTATTTATTTTTTTTTTTTTTTTTTTTTTTTTTTTTTTTTTTTACAACGTAGAGAACTCGATCTTTTCCCGATTGAACAACATTGAGGCTAAAAACATGAGCAAACCCTCCAACAAACTTTCAGGGATGTCACTTACTTTTACCTCACACAAAATAGGACAAATGTTTTTAAAACTGTCCGGTTTCAATGAAATTTAAAATTCTTTTCTTCCAAAAACATAAGGTGAGGTAGTATTGGACCATGAAATGGAAAAGCATGAATAAGCTATACCTAACCCTCAAAAGCAGTACAAATATTTCACCTAGTATAATAGAGCAAGGCATGGGCGTATCAAGGGGTATATATATAACCAGAACCACCCGCAGAATCCTTGCTTGTGATGTTTTGCCAATCCTAGTAAGGTAATGAGTATATATATGTATTTTTTTTTTTATTTGGGAAATTCTCGTTCTTAAGAGGCTCTGAAATATTCGGGGGTGCACCTTCGCTTTTTGAGAGATGGGAATACCGGAATCTATTCCTGCAAACAAGTAAGGACTGTTATAACCAATCATTCTCTAGTAAAAAATTCTGTTTGATAACCCAAAACCCACCACCCTCCCCCGAGGAAAAAATTCCGTCTGAGCTAGAGGACCTACAGAAACATTTTTCTGTCTTTGAACTGACTCGAACTAGAAAATTCTCCGTATGATTAAATAAAAGTTTTCACTATTTCTACGATATTAATAGCTCTTAATCTTCACTGGAAATCACTATTTCTCACCATTAAATGACAAAACTTGCGCGCCACACATAATCATTAACCCATGAAAAGTTGTCAACATGAGTCCAGCATCTCATTGTTCTATAGATTTCTTGCCCGAAGGCTCGAGGAAACATGGAGCACCCACAAGCAAACGATATCTTCATTGATTCTCTATTTCCGACTATTATCTCGAAGTATGTTGCGTGCTGTGGGTCAATTCGCCGTGGACGCCTCCCATTAAAAAAGTTCTTCTCGCATACCTTCGGGCAGCTTTGTCCCACTTAACAGCGGAATTCCTGATTCCGAAACTTGGATTTTGGTGTGATGTCTCGCACGCGACACGAGATTCCATTTTCCGGCAGATAAGAGCTGGATCACAAATCCGGCGTTCCGGAAAACGTAATTTATATTCATTAATGTCCAATCACTAATTCGGCGCTCCGAAAAACTTATTTTATGTTCATTGCTGCGTATGTCAGGTTTGAATTGTTACTTAGGTGCTATTCAGACCGAGTGTCCATCACTTGTGAAGAATTCACTGTTCAATCGCCGATATCATATAAAAGTAGACACTCGATTTCTAGTTGGAAACAGATGCATTGCCGCCCGCCTTGTCTAGTGGTCAGAGAAGTATGACTGCGATGGGTTCAAATCCCGGCTCGGGCTGGATGTACTTTCTCTCTCCTGTCCTTGTTCTTTCTTGGTGTGAATGTCTCCCTTACCCTATAAACGGGACCTTATGGCATGTGTGTACTGTGGAAGTCGGGCTTCACACCAAATTATGGTGCAGTTGGAAAGTGAAGCAGCGCACCCCAAATTGACAGCCTGGCTGGCACAAGATAAAACAACAACGAATACGTTCCTTTATTATAAGGGATGCTAGTCTCTAATTCCAAAAAAAAAAAAAAAAATAGTATCCTATAATTATTTCAAAACGGTTGACTCATGTCATTCAACGGTTATCAGCCAATTCAAATTATTTTAGAAATAAGATATTCATCACTTCTATTTTCAAATTTCAAAAGGATAGGATCATGCCAAATGAACTAAGAACATCTTCCTAAAGACTGATACACTTGGTTTCGTCCTTATTGGCCACTTGCCACTTTACCACGTGAAACGTGGTCCGATAGTAATCAGCGTTTTGAGAATGCTGAAGAATGAAAACTCAGACAAAACAGTTCAGAGATGTCTAAATCATATAGATGACCGGAATTGTACTTAGGAAATTATTGCTATATTAGGATTGACGACGAAGCACGAGACAGATAGTTTCCTTATTTTTTTTTGTTTTGTTTTGAGAGTGTGGTCTTAAAAACTCTTCTAGTTCTTCCTCTAGTATAAGTAAGGATTCAAGTTCCTTGCTGAAAGTCATCTAAAATATTTTATAGTTGTTAATGACGAGGGTAAACTGTCAAAAATGTATATATGGTAAGGTTCTTCGGTGGTTGATATATGGGATATACGTAGTTCATGGTAGACTTGTGTCAGAGTTTATGAATAATATTAGTTCTCGTTCTCTAAAAAATAGTTGCTTATTATTTTATTATTATTTTATTTTTATTTTTTTATTTATATTTTTTAATACCAAGAGGAGGACAACATTCAAGATCAACATAAAAATACAGAGCAAAATATGAAGGAAAAAGACATAACTTAATCCACAATATTAAGTTTGGCGAATCACTAACGTTCCCACAAGGAAATGGAAAACAGGGCAGGACAAGAAGCAAGGTGTCTCATGTCCATTTTTTCTTGAGTGTCACACGAAAGATAAAAAGGATCAGGTGCCGAGTTGACTCTGTGGAGGGCCTTAGGACGGCAATTGTGCACAGAAAAAAGTCATAGCATTGCTGAAGGCTTACCTCTCGGTCACTTAGGTATATTATTTACATAATCGTCCAAAGGCTCGGACAACTATGTACGACTATGTACTGGGACGGAGTCGTCTCAAGGCTGTTCTTAGAGGCAGCCAGGGCCGATCCTAGGGTGTCGGCCGCCCGTGTGCAAAGACCTAATGTGCCGCCCTTCAAGAGTAATTTGCATATTTTGATTAATCTTTGACGCCATATAAATATTTCTTCAAATTTCTATATCAAGTTCTAATTTAAAGAAAAAAAAACAGATGGTTGAACTTATAAAAATGAAGAAATATTTTCTAATAAGAAACTTCTTAGGTACAATTTATATCAGTGAAAGGACGGAGGAGGGGGAATCAGGAGAGGGGGATTGCTAACAGAAAATTATTGAAATAGGCGTATGAAAAATAGTTTTAGTAATTTTTGGTTGTGTTTAGTTGCAAGGAGAAAAGAGTCGGGTATATTCATGGTGCATGGAGAAATTTTCGAAATTGACGTCAAATATCGCTATTTTGGGAACGTTTTCGAGACACCAGGGGAAAAGTAATGTTGGAGTTCTCTCCTAAAATTCTTTCAAAATTGAAATTAATTCGAAGCTATTTTTTGTGACTGCAGCTTAGGAAAAACCGGCGCTCTTCCCCAAAAATTTTCCGAAACTCAAGTTTTAAACAAACAGTTTTGGGTTATCTTTGTTGACGTTGCTAGAGGGAGGGAGATTCAATCATCTCCCATTGAAAGTTTTCGAAATTGAAGTTTAAAACGCAAATTAAGCTGTCTTTGGTGACGGTAAGGGATCTGGCGGCTTTCTTCTGGTAATTTCTCGGCACTATTGTTTCAAAAACCCATTTTTGGCTACATTTGAAAATGATAGGGGAAAGGTGAAAAAATTCCGAACTGAAATATTTTTCGGAATTAAAATCCATTTTAGGCTATTTTTGGGAATGAAGAGTTTTGGGGCTCCCAAGCGGATATTTCTAAAAGCGCAATTTTATGCTATCTTTGGTGACGTTAACAAAACTGGGAAGCTTCGACGGATCTTTCGAGTATTTTTCGATATTAATATCTAAAAAATACAACTATTGACTTTTGTCCACCTCACTTCGACGATTGATGGGTATATGCCCTAGCGCCGTAAAAAGTTACATAAGCCAGGCAGTTCTCCTCTAGAGTTTTTTGGAAACTGAAGTCCCAAAATCGTATTTTAGGCATTGTTTGATTGATTACGATGGGACAAAGAGCGAGCGGGGGTTCAGTGTGTCCTCACGAACTGTTTTTTGAAACTGAAGTCAATTTCAAACTGAGGGGGTGGAATTAGGGGCCTCTCTAAAGACGCTAATTGAGACTATCTTTGGTAGTAATGTTTGGGAATGGATTTCGGGGTCCTCCATCGCAAAAATTTTGAAAAAGAAATAGGAAAAATGTCATTAAGCAATTTTTGATGACATTAAGAAGGGCTGTCCTCTGAAAACCATTTTGAATTTTAAAGCCAACATTTTCAGGCTATGTTTGATTAAGTTCGAAGGGGTGAATCAGAGATTTAATTGGGTCCTTAAGATCGGTGGTTCAATCAGAAAAAAATCCGAAATTAAAGTCCTAAAAATGCCATTTTAAGCCTATTAGTCTCGTCAAGGAGGTCATGGCATCCTTTTTGGATCTTCGTTTTGGAGCCACGTTTAAATTTATTACCCAAGGCAAGAACCCTGATCTAAAACCGGGCAGTTCATTCGTGATTTTAATTCGAAAAAATGCTGTAAAAGGGGAAAAATACAAAATTTTAGTTCATTCATATATATCTGACTTTCAAGGGAGTCGCAATTTTCCACTGTCTCTCCATGCAGTCGCGATTGTTGAAAACAGAATTTGTTGTTTGAAATGCTTGCGAGAGTATCTAATCAGTACAGCTTTTTTCAAATATAATATATAAAATATGTCTTCATTGTTTAGGTCTATAAAAGCTTGGGGGGTAAACATTAGTGGCTGCCCTGGGCCCTGAGTGCTCTTTTTAGAAGGCACCCTTTCATTCTTCAGGAGGGGCCATTTCCCTCATCTCCCCTCCCCTGTATCCATGCCTGATTACCGGTTCTGTCATAAATTTTTCAACCAAATGAAGCATGTGTGTAACGAGTAGATATTAATGGACAATAAACCAACAGAATGTTCCCTAACAATCTATTTTTCTTAAACTATGCTATGCTGTCGGGAAATCGGCACTTACTTTGATAATTGAACATTTAAAATTTAGCTCATTTATTTGACTTATTATAAGTTATCTTTTGAGAAATTCTTGAGGAATTTTGCTTGATTAAAAGAACTTTATGATGCGGCCTGCGGCCGCCCCTTGCTTTGGCCGCCCTTGTGCGGTGCACACTCTGCACACCTGCTAGGATCGGCCCTGGAGGCAGCATTCTACAAGAATAAGCACTTGAGAGTTTGATTCTCAACTTGGCAGTCTCGCCCCTCTTGATTCCGCAGTGGGATAAGAGCAGTCAGTGCGGCACTAAAAAAATTTTACCTATCATGAGTAGATACATCTTTCATTTGCAAATCACAAAGCACGTGGGCAAGCCGAATAGAACAATCGAGCTATGGATAAATATTATGCTTCAAGTAGCTTAATTTCTTCTTTTTTGGAATACATACTTGTGCTCTTCATAATTGTTTCTTGTCCTTTAATACGGCAGCGATCACCTGTCAAGTGTTTCAACGAGATGAGTCAGCAATGATTACTCCCTGTACAGAGTTGGCAAATGAAAGTCATGCAGCTTTTAACAAATGAACGTGTGTATGTATTCTTTACACAAGTACACAGTTTTCATCGGATCTACGCCAAATTCGGTACAAGGGGCCTTTGATGCTCAGAAATTCACACTCACAGGGGGATTTTACTTTTACAAATCCACTGTTTACTTTGGTTCTTTAAAAAATTTCGCTCAGAGGTTCTTTGATGCTCTGGAACTCCCACATGGGATTTTCCATGTACAAATCCACGGTTTATATCGGATCTTTTCCAAATTCAACCCAGAGCCTCTTAATTGCTCAGGAATTTACATGGGGGGAGGGGGGCAGGTCCCCTAAAAAAACCCGTGAAATGGAATAGTCTAGCCATTTTATAAAAGTCAATGAATTTTCGGAATTAAAAACAAAATCCAAAGAAGTCAAAATTTGAACTTTGAGACAGAAAATTACTATTTTTTACGCGTTGACGGAAAATTTTACTCAATTTTTCTTTCTTTTTTTTTTAAATTTCTTTAAGCATGATCGTTGAACATGTATCACTCGACACAGCTTTTACTTTCGAGGTACACCGTGTAACACAGGGGAACGTGACTAATATGAGTGATATTAATTCAAGCGAATAAAATATATTTTCAAGAGTTTGGGGGAAATCGATTGTGAAACTTTGAAGAACTTAAGTAAGCTCATCGAAGAAGTAAACTAGCAAAGATTGTGTCAATAGAAATAAAAATACGCAGTATCATTTTTAATATCCATTCAATAATCTGACCACTAACAAGAGTTCCAAAAGACCATTGCACAAACGACCATTCCTTCCTCAACACCTATAAATACCTGAAGATAAAGGCACGCTCCCTTCGGGCGGCTGCCATCAAATTGCGTAAGACAAGAATGTTCTAAAGGTATTGTCTCTGTCCTTCCTCCGTTGTTCGCTTGACTGAGCAACGCTTTCACTGCTTTATTGTGAGCTTTCATCACTGAAGATCTCAGAAATTGGAATTAGTTATTTTTCCTCTGTTCTTGAAATGTAAGGAGCAGGTCCGGCATTAAAAAACACACGACTACATTCAGATACTGTTACAATGTTTTATTAGATCGGTGATATGAATACTAATATCTCCATCTTTAAGCAATCGCTTGTTTTAAGTGTTGCCGAACGGCGATGAAGAAATAATATGTATATAATATTTATGTAATGGAGTTGAAATACAGAAGTCTTTTTTTTTCTTTTCCAGCATTCAATTTTTTGAACAAGGAAATGAAGATGTTTAACACTTTATCAAATTAAAAAAAAAAAAAAGAAAATTGAAGTAAAATCAAGCTCTTAAAATAATATCCATAGGAGAAGAGCTAATATCGCATCAAATTTCACTTTTATAAAACAAAAATGTTCCACCTTTAAAAAAACTGCATTTGTGTCGATAAATACACATGATAGAAGAGAAACTTTTGTTTTCCATTGAAGCACTAAATTGGAGGAAGGGTTGTATTGCCTGTCAATTTAACGAACTCGATGAACTAGTGACTCGTCCTAGAACCCCTCCAGCGAACAGACCGACCTATCCTCCATTTTGGCTCCAAGAGTGCTTCGGATACGGACTTGTTTCAAGTAATTTTAAACTCACTTTACTAGTCGCTGTTTGCTATATCGTAAAAATAAAGAATGACAAGTTGAGTGAAATACACTTGCAGCAAATCTAGCAAGGTAACTAAATTCTCAAAATAAATAATAACTCTTCTTGAAATATTTCCCCGTGAAGAACCTAATTTTCATATCTAACTTGTTTTAAATGGGAACGAATGAAATCTTCTCCTTCTATTAACTGAAACAGTCAAACATCAATCAAACAATTCATCAGCAATAAATTTTTTTATATATATAAATGTATGAAAATTACTGTTGCCAGATTGCACGATCCTCCTCTGATCTAGAGAAAAACGCTAAGTTCTCTTGAGTTTAAACTTTTTATATCGAATTATGATGAAGCTTCTGAAAGGAATTCACCAACATACTACTTCATTTGCTTTTATTAAGGTATAATAAACATAAAATGGACGATTGACCAAGGGGAGCAAATAATGTGCATGAAAGTTTGAAACAAATTTTAAACGGCAAAAACAAAAGAAAGGCTTCTATTCACAGAGGTACCATCTTCCTAGATATTTTATCTCCATATCTTTGATGTCTTAACATAACTTTTCAACCAGTGCTCCCCTGAATGCTCCTAAATTTCCTGGGAAGTCTTTCACATGTGGATGAAAGAAATATAATTTCGAAACAATCATGACGCAGCCCAACGCTTGGAATTTGTTCAGCATGTTCATTCTTCATCTTCGCTGGTGCTACAGCCTGTTGCAGGTCAAGACCGTCTCTTGAAGTCTTTTCCACCTAACCCTATCCCCTGCAATGGCCCTCCATCGGTTCACTCCTACTACCTTTAAGTCCTTTTCTACCCCATCCAGCCATCTGACAGGGGGCCTGAGGCCTCCCTCTTTTCCTTCAATGTTGGAGAAGGTGACTCTTTTTGTGGGGAGTGCATCTGCATATCGAAATATGTGGCCCAGCCACCTAATGCGAGATGGTTTTATAACCTTTAAGATGTTAGATTCACCATAATAGCATATAGCATGTTCATTGCGATTCTTTTATAGCCCGGATCCTTGTAAATATCCAGAAATATATTGATCACATCTTTGAAAGCAACCCAAGCCTCTTTTTCATTTACTGTGATGCTGGTCTCAAATTCTTTACATTTCTTGAGCAAGCGGATTTCTGAACCAACAAAGATTCCTTCTTTCTTCTTAACTTCGTATAAACCTGGAAACTTTCCGCACAGGTATTTGAAACAATCGTTATCTTCTGGTATAGCCTTCACCAACCGCTTCATTACACCTAATTTTATACGTAAACCTGACTATGATTCTTGAGGAAACTGGGGACTGGGCACAATCTTTATTTGCTCCACCCTTCCCTCCCCCTTTCCATTTGCGTTACTGTGTAATAGAGTAATAAAATATGTTGATGCTCAGTTATTATCACAACGATGCCAAATTTGACAATGTTTTTTATAACAATACAATATTATCGTGTATAATACACACATTATGAACAGTAATGATATAATGTGTGGTAAATAAGGTGATAATATAGGGTAACACCCTCAGTAATTTGCAGGTCATCAGTGATTGGCACTTCCAACAAAAATGTCCTAAAATAACATTCGTACACCCAGACTACCACAAACAGCATTAAAGATCGTCTAACATTTTATTTAGGATTCTACTTTCAAAAAATTATCTGAGGAGAGTCGCTGTGAACCAGATTCTTTTTTATAACTCACAGCCAAAAATGGCATAGGGTAACGTCCCCAGTAATTGGCAGGTCACCAGTGATTGGCACTTCCAACAAAAATGTCCTAAAATAAGATTCGTATCCAATTTTTTAAAAGTAGAAGGCTATATACTAACTGAATGTACATTTACTTTAAAAATTATAACTTCAATTTATGTTACTAAATGGTAACAGTGTATTGGAAAGAGAAACAATTGGGACTTGTGCCTAATCAGCCATTGCATCAATCCATTAAAATCTGACTTAAAATATATTTTAAACTTTCGTTGTCAAAAGTTTTGTTCAGTCGAAAGGTGTTACTTTGAGTGTGTAGAAATATATATCTTGTCCCTTTTTGGATTTTTGAAATAATGATGGATGCCATTTAGTGCATGGGCGGATTTATGGGGGGGGGGCGGAGGGGGGCAATGCCCCCCCAGTCTTGGGAGGACTTTATACATAGTAACAATAAACATTCCAAAATCTTAAAAGAAAAAAAATCATGATTTTTTTTCTTTTTTGAATAGTTCAGAAGCAAAAATGAAGAGAATAACGACTGTCCTTTTCTGGGGGGTGAGGGGGGGAGAGAGAGAGAAATCCGTACTATATATTACAAGTAGTAAAGCGGTCACTGGGACGCTGAAACATGTTAAAAACGACTACAGTAGAGTCCCGACTTACGCGAGGGATGCGTTCCAAGACCCTTCGCGTAAGTTGAAATTTTGCGTTGTGGAAAAGGGTATGTGTAAAAACTTTTATAAACATACCCATACCATTAAAGACACTTCAAACTTTTAAAAAACATTTCTTAACTATACATTACAGTTTCTCAAATAAAAAATTGAATTTTTATTTATTGTATATATATATATATATATATATATATATATATTTTTTTTTTTTTTTTTTTTTTTTGTCGTTTTCTTTAACGTAAAAAAATTACGATGCACAAAATCAATCGGAAAGAAAGACGTAAAATAAACCACTACGGTACGTACATTATGTAGTAAGAAAAACAAATGCACTATAGTTGTTGAAACTTTCTCTTTTTCTTTCTATCTTCACAAACTTTAAATGAAACAGCGCTCTTAGGTGTCATTATATTTCATCAACTTTCCCATATAGAATGAAAAAAATAAATGGAAATTGAGGAGTAAGTTATTTGTATAAGCGATGTTTAGACTAGTACGGTGTGGGATTTCCGCTCTCAGTGATGCCAAAGGGATGAAGGTCCATTCACGAAAAAACCGAGATTTCCTTCGGAAAATGTTCATGTTGCGGGTGAAGAATTCGCGTTAGGAATAAAATTCTTTACCGGGGGAAAAATCGCGTTATAGCCATTTCGTGTAAGTCGGATCGCGTTGTAGCGGGAGTCGACAGTACTTCGAACTGAAAGCTATTAAGGCAAGTATATAAGTGAAAATATTGACTGAACGAGCTATGTATTCAGCAGCAATACTTAAAATAATCAAGGATTATTTCAACAAATTAGAAACTGAAACAAAGTTTTTTAAAAAGCGGATTTTCCTATAAACTAAACAAGCTATATAGTTTAGAACACCCGCTTTGTTGAAGGCCTCCAACTCCAAAAAATTTCATAATTATTATCAAAAGACATCCTTATCAAAAAAAAAAATGGTCATGATCATGATTTCCTTATCAAAAAAAATGGGAAGGACTTGAACAAATAAGTTTCATTTTAAAGTGCTTGAAAATTTTGGAGAAGTATGGATACAAACTATAAATTTAAACATTTATAACAAATGGGAGGGGAAAGATGGTACAGGAATAAATGCTGAAATATGTTAAATTCAGTTCCTTGCCTCATCCTGCATCAAAAATGTAAAAATCGTGGATCTCACGTTTTTGTAACGTAGTACTCGAGATAAATTTTTGTGACTCACATGTTTCACATCTTGTTGTTTTTTTACTCCCAAATGCAGTACAGTATTTTGGAAATTCTTTTGTATTGCTTGCTTCTATCTTACTTCTACTGCATATTGTTTATCTGTTCAGCACGGGGGAAAAAAACACCACCTCTATTCCTTTTCGTTTTCTGCACTGCTTGTAATTAAATAATTTTAATTGTTCTCAAGTCCTTTAAACGGATTAGATGAGTCTTTGAAATTCCTAAGCAAAGGGTGCTTTAATTTCTTATCAAGTGTATAAATGACGAATTGTCCAAATGGGCAGCATGGTACTCTCCTGTTATCTATTTTCTAAATCTGTACATCATTTTTTTTAAAGCATTTTTCACTACAGTAGGCGCCGCTTAATGTGATCACGATTAATGTTATCATTCGATTAATGTTATCAGAATCATGAAGTTCCGGAACACTTGTATGTTAACGCACGTTTAAAAAGTCGGATATTGTAATCAGCCTCTTCGTTTATTGTTATCACTTTTTCATAAACTTTCAATTTTTTTCCCGTTATTGTTCCTCAATTGACAGAAATACATAGGCAAACCCTGACGAGACTAACTTTCTGTGTAGTATTTTGTGGTTTTCAATAGCAGTTCAAATATTTTCTAGGAATGAAGCTACAGAAAGTTCGCCCCGAATGACCACTGACTCCCCCTAAGAAAACTTTCTGTTGCACTTAAAAAAATTCAGTCGCTGGACATGGCATTGATGTAGGACCTCCATTGTTGCCATTACTTTGTAAACTATTAAAGAATTGTGTCGAGATTGAAAACAAAGCAAAGTTAAATTAAAATTTAAACAACAAGCAAAACCATGTTGGAAAAGATAGAAAAGCTGAATGTGCTTTGAAACTGGTTTACGAATGTTAGTGAAAACGGTCATACTTTACTTCACCTATTACTATGTGATTAAAAATTGCATAATTTAGCTTTAACTTTTTATAATTCAGATATTTCCATTCTGTTAATTTAATAATTTATAATTTGAAAGTGCATTTAGTTAAGTCGCTGATTTTAATTTGAGGTTGCCAAAATAAATGCACCTTAATTGGAAAAAAATCATTATTTTGTGTGTCTTGGATTCTTTTCTGTTATCAGTCGGTTATTGTTATCAAATTATATTTGTCCCAAAGTGATCACATTAAGCGGTGCCTACTGTATTGATCATTTTGTGTTTAATTCATTGTTGTATTTGTGGGTAGGTTAAAAGCTTGACCGAAAACTAATTGAATTTAAACAGCCCGATGTAAGCAAATAACAAAACATGAAATCTTATCTTCTTCCTCGCTTTTTCTCTCTGAGGACTGCTGCCACTGATTTGTATTGTGTATTATCGTAATTGGCAAAAGAGTATTTTGCTATTTTTTTTCAGAGATCTTTGTGGTTCGAATTGCAGAAGGCTTCAAAATGCAGAAATTTATATCTATTTTACAAAAATTCCTATGTTGGAGAAACTTCCGAACACCCTAAAATTGGGTATATTCTACTTGGTATATCTAATTAGGTATATTCCCTACTTAAAAGGGACACCATTTCCCATCATGAACCATATGTATAAAACATAGTGGGGGGGGGGGCACTTTGGCCTTTTTTGCCACCGACAGAAAACAGGGTTGCCACTCAATTTTAGAAAAAAAATTCCCTGTGTTTTCCCTGTATGAAAATAAAACATTACAAACGAGCGAACACTGATTATTTGGAAAAGAACATTAATATCTTGATAATTTCACCACAGGGTAAAAAAACGAAACACAAATTTCTAAATAAATAAGGGAAAATAAATACGAATTCATAATAACTGAAATAATAGCATGGTGGTTGAATATATTCAACTTTTTATTCAAAAAAAAAAAAAAACTCTTAGCCATGGACCTAAAAGTGTATAAGTGACCCAGAACAATGGTTATTGACGACTAATTTCATACACTCTAAATTATCATGAAATTCAAGATTCTATTTTTATGATAAATATTTTAATATTTACTTTAAAAAAAAATCTTTTAAGGAAAATTACCATTTTTTATTTTACTTTATTTCTGAACTTTATTAATATTCTCGTTATAATTATTACTATTTATTTAATTTTTGGTAATTTATATATTTGGGAATTGATTTTTGTAACTTTAATTTAAGAAGGAAAAAAAATGTATTTCCCTGTATTTTCAGGTTTTTGAGGAAATTTTCGAAATTCCATGGATTTTCCCTGTTTTTTTGTTGATTTTTGAATTCCCTGTGTTTTCCCTGTTTCTTCAGGCTTCCCTGTGGCGTGGCAACCCTGGAAAAGTTGTCCGAGTCTACAAAACATACCAAAAAGCTGAAACAGCTTAGGGCCATATTAAGTCTACATTATAAATCCAGTCTTGAGTACAACTAATATAGCTCAAAAAAAAAAAAAAAATCCTGCCACCATAGGAACTCAGTCCTAAATCCGCCTATGATTTAGTGGTGCTTCATTTTTGCTAGTCTCCAGTAATTGGCCCTATAAGCACTAATGTGTTGTGCAATATGTTACTAGTTTGATTTCTGGTACTTTTGCAGCAATTATATTATATGGGTTCTACTATTGATTTGAACCCTACAGAATATATTGTTAAATTTTTAAGAGAAACAATAAAAAACTAAAATGTTTGGCCATCAGTCAGATATTGCGACGCAGAGAATCGGTTCATTTTTTATGGTCTCTTAGAATAATCGGGTCAATGTTCCTAATGTTCCTTCTTCTGCGGAAACAGCTATAGGTAATTCGTAAAATCGAAACTGCATACCGACTAATGAAACAGCAATAATCTCAATATTTATTATTATTCTCGACACTCCAAATTTAATTTTATTTCTCTAAAATACTTTTTCAACGTCAAAATGTGTGATTTAACGTTAATTTATGTAAAATTACCTGCTTTAATTAACATTAATCATGTTTCTTATGATGATAAAATTTGTATGCAATATAAAAGTGAAAAATAAAGTGATTTTCCAGTTCTTTAACATGTGCTAATTACTGGATCACAAAGTGTAATGCGCTGGGGTATCAAATGCCAATTACTAATGATTTTGGTAAATTTTTATAAAAATATCAATTCAAATATTTTTGATTTTAGTGAACTAAATAGATGCACAGATGTGCATTCTTTAATAGAAAAATATTTGCAACTGAATTTTTTTTTCTAAGTAATAAAAACAGAGGTAAGTTTAAGGACAAACTCTTAAAGTGCCAATTACTGGGGTCGTTACCCTATGATGATAAATATGAAATGTCGTAAAATTTTGTCTGATTGTTGTAAGATGTAATTATGAAACGATAACTTTAATTGTAACAAAAATGTAAATGAAGAGTATGGAGTAGCTTTGGAAATTGCGCTAAAGATTAAAATACTTACATTATGCTAGAGTGGATATGAAATCAGTCGATTAGTTTTTAACCTATTGATGTTGCTATTTTTTTGTATTTTAAAGGTTAATTATCCCTTTGCATTACCTAATTTGGGTTGTTAATAGTTGATGATCATTATTATTATTATCTTTTCTTTAACTTTTCAAAATTCTTCTTAGTTAAGAAATTGATTATTGTGAACTTGATTCAAGCATCAAAACATTTTTTAAAGTTTGGTATGCAGGAAGATACGTCAAAATAATCGATGTTTTCAGAACAACGATGATTCAAAACATCGATTTATTTGGGTCGATATGCTTTAATTTTGAACGTCGGTGTTTTTAAACATTGATGCTTTTTCATCGATGTCGCCATCACTACTTAAAGTGATAAATTTATTTATTTATTTATTTATTTATTTATTAAAAGCATTGCACACTACAGAAAGAATCCAGTTACAGTGGCTACAATATAAAAAAAGCAATTAAAACAAACCATTTTAAAACATAAAGACTTGAAATTGTAAAGTGACCAGTTAGAAATATTAGAAATATGTAAATCATGACAATGAATATTAAAAAGTTTGTAAAATTTAAAAAGACAAAAATTATCAACATATTTCCGTCTGGTAAAAATATTTTTTAAAGAAGAGTCTTACTTGGGACATCAAGTTGTATCGAATTGACGATATCTGAGCAGTCAATTAAATTATGTAGAACCTTGTAGAAAAAAAGAAGACACAAAATGTTACATAAATGAGACATTTGAAACGAGTATCATCACAAATTACCAAACCGGGTGACACTAGTGCTCCCGGAGAATTGTTTCAATGTCACTGCTGAGAGTATAAGCAGGGGTGCACAGAGGGGAGGGGTCCTCGCAAGGACAACGCCTGATTGTTATGGGGGCTATTGCCCTTGGGGGAATAAGCATCCCTGGCATAAGTACAATCCAGAAAATCAAAGCTTCGAGAAAAATCATCAGAAATTCCGGAAACGTTTGACGATACAAAACGATCATTAGCCAAACAATTAATGTAACATTAAAGAAACAATGTAATCGCTTTCATTTGCAGCATGCACGCATTATTAATATTTGGCTAAGGATGCTGTTATCTAAGAGAAGCCAGTTTTAATTTGTGCTTTTGGACAATAAACATTTTATCAGGAAACGATGTAAAAAACATACGCGTGAAAGCGACATAAAAGCTAATAACAAAAATTTAGGGCTCACACTTTTTTTTTTTTTTTTTCGAGCAAACAGGAAGAAATGGCGAATTGGAAGAGTTTGCCTTTCTCAAAGGGTGTTGTCCTCGTTTTCTCCCCAGTTTGTTCTTTCTCAACAGAAAGGCATTTTTCGGCTATTAATGTTTGCGACTCGTGCTGGGGCCCCTAACATGTGCCTAATTAATGGATAATGGCCCTGCAATTGTTGACATTGCCTTTCAGATTCACTTCCTGTTCATATCTGACTGAGAGTCTTTCAAGCGAGAATGATGTATGCAAATGAGCGTACAAACAGTTTCGCTTATATTTTCAGAAATACAAAAAAAGAGCTAGTAAATTTGAAAGTTTCTTTCTGTTGACTCGAAATGCTTCAATGCCCTATTTTCATCCACTTATTATAAGTTATACAGTCGAGCCCGCTTATAGGTTAGCGTTTCTTAAATTCTGTTCCCTGGCGGTCGCTCAGGGGTCCCGCGAAATTTGTATTCTTTCGTCTGATTCGAATTAGTCATTTCAGAAAGCAATACTGAAGATTTTGATAAGCCTTTTTCGAATCAGTTGAGAAAATATCAAAATGGATTGGAGATTAAAAAATCATTTATTGTTAAAGTTCGAACGACAACGCAAGTACAAAGACACGAAACTTTTATTAAAACACCATCTGGTCTCATTCTTGCAACAGAAAATTATTTTTTTTTCGGTATTGGAATTCTGGTGCATTTAAAATATGAATATTTTCAACTGTCGCAAAAAGCGATGTTGACACTTTTAGCATTTGCAGTCATTATGTGTGAAACAGAATTTACAACTTTTGTGACAATAAAAAATAAGTTCCCTACCAGATTTGATGCGAAACTTGACATGGTAATTCAACTTTATCATATAAAGCCAAATATCAAGAATAACTGCGATAATAAAATAAGTAGCTCTCATTTCATTAAAATTCGAACTTTAAAATTTTGTTTTAACGACTTGTTTTAAATTATTTCGGAATTTTTGTGTTAATTTTTTGAGTTAGTTTTTGCGAAAATATTATTTGAAATAAAATCTAGCTGTTTTTACAACTAAACCATTTTTAGAAAGTCCCATTCAAACTATTCCATTGAAGAAACACTGAGGGGTTTGGCGAGAAACGTTGGCGTTGAAATGGATTCCCCTTATCAAAGTAATTAAGAAACGCTGGGTTAAAAGTATATCCCACTCAATGTATTAATTTTTCCATGTACCAAACCGTTGTAGTTTGTTATTTCGATCCCTTATAATAGAATACCCCGCTTATAGAAAAAAATTTCGCTGCAAATTGGACATTCCATTAGGCGGGCAAAAGGATCAATTCTATAGTGTGTCTTTACAACACACAAATACACTGGCCTCAAAAAGTTAAGGTACAACCGGTGTTTTGCGTCTAATTTGCAAATAAATGAATGTAGAAACAAAAAATTTGGGAGATATGTACATTAAATAGCTTTTTATTGAATGCATCATAGAAATTTGTATAAATGCATTGCAGAAATGGTTTATAACAAAAAAAAAGCAATCTTTGAAAAAGTCTATTCTTGGAGAAAAAAGCACATCACAGTGTTATGTAGTAAAATGTCATAGAAACAGTAAAAAAAAGGTTTCTAATAAGGAATGTGTCTCCGCCCCCCCCCCTCCCCCCCAACTTGAATGCATAGGCGGATCGATTTTCCATGCTGTTTATTAAGTTGTCGGACAGCCGGAATAGGAAGCGAAGACCAGATACAGAGGAAGCCTTGTTCCAGCTCATGTAAGGACCTTGGAGGAGGATTCAAAGCAACAACCTGTCTGCCAAGATAGTCCCACAGATGTTCTATCGGATTGAGGTCTGGAGATCGAGCTGGCCATTCTGTTCGTTCCAAACCGTGGTCCTCAAGATATTCCTCAACAATACGATCTCAGTGAGGTCGTGCATTACCACAAATCAGAATGAAGTCATTACCAATAGCACCAGCATATAGGTGGACATATGAATCAAGGATCTCATTCCGAATATCTCAGACCAGTCAGTTTCCCCATGGAACACATGCAGGTCAGTGTGACCACCGAGTGAGATCCCTGCCCAAACCATGATTCCATCACCTCTATAACTGTGCCTTTCAACAGTGTTGCATTGATGGTATCTATTTCGCTGCTCCCTTCAGATCAGTAGACGACTTGAATCACTCTGCAAAGTAAATCTGGATTCGTCTGTGAACAGCACAGAAGCTTTGAAAAACATGTTGTACCTTAACTTTTTGAGGCTATTGTTTATATATATATTTATTTTTAGTGGGTCAAAAAGTACGCAAATAAAGTTAGAGAAGGAGTAACGCATTAAATTTTCACAGTTAAAAACATAATGTGTTGAAACTGTGACTGTCGTTTAATCTTTAAGAAATAAATTGTTCTACTTTTTAATCATCGCCAGACAAAACATAATATTAATGAAAAACAGCATTTTTAAAAATTAGAAAGGAAATTAAAAATGAACGAATCGGTGAGCTTTTGTATCAACATTGAAATTGTTTGCGACCAGTTTCGTGTGGGCGTTTTACGAAATATTAAAATTTAACATTTCAGAAGTTGTCTTAAGGGTTAAAATTTAGCTCTTAAAGTAATTCAATTATTCAATTTATCCATCAATTTCCATTTAGTAACTCAATGTGAAACTTATAGCGGTATTACTTTTGGTTTTACTTTCTTTTTTTTTTTTTTAAATGTCTCAGACAAAAATCTAAGTTCAAAGCTGTCAAAAAGTTTGCATTAAAAAAAATTCGGTGATAAAAGATCTTGAGTTTTACACGTAGATACTGGAAAATATTTTTTATTGTAGAAAAGTATTTTTTTAAGTTAATAAAATTAAGAACTCCTTTAAAACGCATGTTCTGCGCCAAAAGTTCCTTCCGATGAGATTTGTTTTATAAAGAATTCAGTTTTCTCCATCCAATTTTTAAAAACGTCGTTTGTTTATTTTAGCCTTTCAAAATTTTACAAAAATTGTTTAAACCAAAATATGAAGCATTAGACAGAAGTAATGGCAAAGATCTTTGGAAAGAAACTTTCCTTCTAATCGGGTTATTCCTTTCAACAGTTGTTAGGAGGGAGGGGGTTAAAAAAAAAGATATCAGCTCTAGGGCTGAATGACCGACACACATTTCCGACATCTCATAAGGATACTTTCAAGCATTTTATTTTTGCAAATTTATTTGAAAACTACTTTTTGAGCTACTGTTAGTCACATTTTACAAAGTAAAGTACACTTGCTTTATTTATGCGTATTTCTTTGAGTTTTACTTTTGCGGTTAAATGGGCTAAATAGGATGCTGTTCTTTCAAAGTTACATACGTATACTTACTTGAGCCAGGTGATTACAATTTTTGAAAGTACATAGGAGGGGTAAAAAATTTCAAACAAGTTATAAATAAAGAAGTAAAAACACTAAATGTTTAATGCCAATTTGAAAATTAGGGAAATGTTTTTTAAAACGAAAAGTATTCTATGTTAAATGAAATATTTCACAAAAAAATAGTGCTCCGTTCAGTGCAAAACCCCAGAGTCTTACCGGAATAATTTTATTTATAATTCTTGTCTTAGAAAAGGCAAAATATGTAACGATAAAAATGTAGCGGTTTTTACTTTCTTCTATATCTAATATATAGAAGAAAGTATTGGATTCGTGCAAATTTTCGAATTTCGACGGATTCGAACGTTTTGAGGTGTGCTGAGTCCATTTCGACTATTTTTGGAAAATGTCTGTCTGTCTGTGTGTGTGTGTGTATGTGTGTGTGTATGTGTGTCATGTCTGTGTGTGACCAGTTTTTTGTGGCCGCTCTACAGCAAAAACTACCGCATGAAA
Organism: Uloborus diversus; assembly: GCF_026930045.1. NCBI lineage: Eukaryota > Metazoa > Arthropoda > Arachnida > Araneae > Uloboridae > Uloborus > Uloborus diversus. Next base: position 222,920,679 of record NC_072731.1, read on the forward strand.
TCGAACGAAATTTGGTACACATATGTGCCCCTATGTGAACTTGTGCCCATTGGTTTTTGGCGCGAATTCCTCCAAGGGGGGTGGAGCAATGGGACGTTTTTTGAGTTACGTGTGCTTGCTATTCCTCAGGAAGTAACTGGCGGAATCAAACAAAATTTGGTCCATATGTTGCCCCTAACAGGAGCAGGTGCTGATTCAATTTTGGTGTCAATAGCTCAAACGGGGGTTGAGTTATAGAACGTTTTTTGTCGTCAATTGTGACTGCTGTATCTCAAGAAATAACGAACGGAATCAAACAAAAATTTTTTGACATGTAGCCCTTAGTGGGTGTAAGAGCTGATTTTATTTTGGTGTCAGCAGCTAAAAAGGGGGTAGCGCAATCGCCCGTTCTTTTTTTTCATTGTGAGTGCCCTATCTCAAAAAGTAATGCTACGTTCTGGTTGATATTTGGAATATATGTGAATCCATACGTAAACAGGCTTTGGTTCAATTTTGACTCCAATCGCTCCAAGAGGTGTTGTTTTTTTTTTTTTTTTTTTTTTTTATTAATGCAACAATAAGAAAGATAAATCGTAATAGATTGTCGTCTGCGTATTTCTCGTGATTTTAATTGTATGGAAATGATCGGAAATATTATCTCAATGATTTAAAATTTTTAACTGTTGCCATCTTATGTTTGTTAATAAATAAAATATTTGTAATTAATTCAAGTAAGGCTTTTAAAGTAACTTTCAATTTTCGCTCTTTGCTTTGCTTTTACAATAATGCAGACATTGGGATGGTCGTCAAGTTTTTGCATGTGTAATTTTGTTTTTGTTAGGAATATTGCTTCCTCGTCAAGCATGGGGAGGGATCAGAAAAAGGAAAAATATAGAAGAAAGTTTCGTAATGGTCACAACATACTAGTTTACTTTTGGTTGTTATTCCTCAAAGCCCTTACTATTTACTTTTTTTTTTTTTCTTCTTCTAATGGGGGCTGCGTTTTAGGCTATTTAGCCTCTATCAGACCTGGTGCGATCCCCCGATACGGCATCCAGTCTTTCATATGCCACCATTAAGGCGCGGATAATTTGAACGCCCAGTTTCCACCAGATGGAGGCACCGGGACTTTCTTTGATGCGAAATTTGCACTCGGGATTTTAATTTTCCAAGGAATCTTTTACACGCCACATAATCATACGACATGGGCGCTGATGATTTTCTACGTCTCGAAAATCCACCGACTGGCTACTCAAAATTACAAAATAAAAAATATAATGATTCCCGGAACGTAACGAATGTGGGAAAAAAAAAGAGAATAATTCGAAGGATGCTTAATATAATATCCGTTTTTTCAGCCAATCTTTTGTTATGCTCAGAGACCGGGGGAAAAAGGTAAAATTTTAGAAGCCAGGAAAAAACTTTGGATTTTACAGAAAAATTCTGTGTAACATGGTTTCTGAAAGATTCTTCTGAAAGAACTAGTTACCAATGCAGGTTATAGCTATCCGGGAGACCTGGAGCCCAGTATTTTATGGATCCTGTTTAAGTTATGATAAGCATTAGTTGACGCAATCCAGAAAAGTAAATAAATCAATAAATGTATAATTCACGAGAAAGCACCATATAAATATTTTTGTTAAATTTAATCACGATGGAAAAATAAATATAGTTGTATTCCTTCATTCTATCGAATAATATGTGTTTCAAATTGTGTTTCACATAAATAATTACTTAAGGGTGTCCCAAGACACAAAATCGTCAAATTTAAAATGTTTTTTTTTTTTTTTTTATCATAAAAAAAAAAAAAAAAAAAAAAATCTGTTATTTTTCTGCTTAAAAGGACGTTTAAATTCTGTTTCTATCTTAATTAGAACGAAAGATGTAATTATTCTTGTTGCATGCATTTAACTAATATCATATTTAACTTTAAAACTCTAAACGCGTTTTTCTCCAGGATGCAATTTTTCCCGATTTTTTGCATTCAAACTCTTATAAGTCAAGCACTGATAAACATAAAGTAATGAAATAAGGAGAATATCTTTTTCAAACGAGTTAACTTTAATTTTTTATTCGGAAAATTAAAAAAAAAAAAGTTTGCTTGAAAAAATATGATTTTTAAAAAAGTTTTTTTCGATATCTTTCTTCAAATATTTTCTATTTTTCGTTGAATTAATCTTTTTTAAATCGCCGTAGAAAAATTAAAGCTTAGATATTTGGGTATAATTTATTGAAAAAAAATTTAAAAATGTACCAAGATTTTTTTGAGTTTTTGTGATTTGAAGTAACCTCATTTCAAAAAAAATAATAAATAAATAAATATAAATGAAAAAAAATTTGTTTCAAATATTTATGTTATGATTTTACTTATTAAAGAGATGGTGAATCAATGCAAAAAATCATAACTTTAAAGTGTTTAATATATATGTTTTTTTTTTTTTTCAAAACGTGTCTTGGATCCCCATAACTTTTATTTTATTTCATTTCCTTTATAAATGCCACCGATTTTTCCCTAATACCGTGAAACAGCTGCTCTGCTTGGTATTACATCAAAAAAATTTCAAAATAACAGAATTTTTTTAAAAATACCAAGCACTTTTCATAATGCACTCAAAAGGACAAAATAACTTTTCTGGGTCAGAAAGGACAATTTAAGAAATCCTGTAGTTTTCGAAAATTCCAAGAAAAGGACACCACAAACGAAGAAAAGTGTGGCTCAAGTCATGAAGAGAATTTATTATCATTATCTAGCTTTCAATCATAACTTTGAGTGTTGAAACATGCATATTTTTCTTATTGTGAAAGTTTGGTCTGAAATGACTAGACCGCATTTTTCTTCGTTTGTGGTGTCCTTTTCTTGGAATTTTCGAAAACTACAGGAGTTCTTAAATTGTCCTTTCTTACCCAGAAAAGTTATTTTGTCCTTTTGAGTGCATTATGAAAAGTGCTTGGTACTTTTTAAAAAAATATGTTATTTTATTCTTTTTAGCGTAAATGTATTTCAGAAATAGAATAATTTTACCCTCACGAAACTTCACCTTATTTTTTTATATAAATGCTCGGTACTAAATGGGAAAAAACCTATGTGTCTAAAACTTTAAGCAGTTGGCACTAAAATTTAATCATTGTTCCTCTCTAGGATTTATGCTTGCTAATTTCATGCTTGCTTCAGAGAAGCCTTGATCCAAAATTTTTATTATGATTGCTTTTAACATTACTGTTGCAAGGCAACAAAATTTCTAACAATGGGTTTTATACTTAAAATACACCACCAGCTCAGTTATTCCATCCGAGGACTGCAGTTTCGTTCTTTTTAGCACTCATAAGCCCGGAATAGGAATCACATGAGCTGGTGGCGAAAATCCTCTTAAGGGAGGCAAGAGAGCCAAACAAACTGGTAGCTCTCTTGCCTCCCTTAAGAGGATTTTAGCCACCAGCTCATGTGATTCCTATTCCGGGCTGATGAGTGCTACAAAGCACAAAACTGCAGTCCTCGGATGGAATAACTGAGCTGATGGTGTATTTTAAGTATTTCTGCCTTAGCCCTGGCTTAGGGCGGTAACTTACTACAAAATGGGTTTTATATTTAAACATTTAATAGGGAAATTACACGAAATTTGCTGTTTTCTATCCTAACTGAAATAATAAATTTAGTTTCGAATTTTAATTTTTCAGCGCTAAGTTGTACCTTAAGATTAAGCAAATCATTTAGTGAAATCCCGAAGTGTCTAAGTGGTCTAGTTGCAGAGATATAAGCAAAACCAGGCCTCAGATTTCTCCATGACAATCAGGTCAAGTATAATAAAAGGGCTTAGTAAAAAGAATGATCTCAAATCTGTAGAGTGCCTGTATAATGAGGTCCGTCATTTCAGAATTTTTCATAGGGGTGATGGCAAGGGTATGAATTTAACGCATTTTATGGGGGAAAAGCATCAAAATACAAACAAAAATGCATACTTACATTATGTTATCACCCCCTCCCCCCGGTCTTGATTTGACAAATGACGGGTCTGTATTCCTGTATACATTTGCTGATTTGCTCAATAAAACAAAATCGATTTGAAAAAAAATCAATTTTTAAAAAAAAAAACTTATTCAATTTAAAGACTCACACTACCAAAAGATGGCAGCACCAAAAAATTAAAGTCGCCAATAATGTTAACTGTAAACACTTGTACTTCCAGTCGCTCCTTCCCACCTCGGGTTTTTTTTTTTTTTTTTTTTTTTGGTTGGAGCGAGGGCGAGGTCAATATAATAAATACCTTTATTGTTTCTCTGGCTGCGTAAAATAAATATTGTATTCACAACAAGCAGCCTACTCAAATGTCAAAGTTAATCTGTTTCCCTTCTATTTAGGCTTCCTTAAATCAATTTTTACTAGTTTCATATTGTGCTGCTCTGAGAAGTTGAGCTCCGACTCTGACAATGTTTACCTCCATTTCGGAAAATAGGGAGGGGTGGTTGGCGCTAAGTTGAGTTGAGAAACTTTCTTAGTAGTTTTTCAAAAATATTCCAACTAAAATCCGAGCCAATTACGCGTCTATTTTTCGCTTAACTTCTCTAAAACAGACAAACAAAGTCAAGGTCACAACTCAACTAACCAGAGCTGCACTATAGGTACGTAGAGACAAAAATATCCATTTTGTCCCTGGGGGGGGGGGGATTCCATTTCAGCAAGTTTTGTTGTTGAGTCTGCACTTCGCATGTATACATTGCATATGCTTGGAAACTCGTATAATGGGGTAGTTTCCAAAAATTTAAAAGTATTTTTTTCTGAAAGAGCATGTTTAAAAACGTAGGATTTGACCATTTTTTAAATAATTTGACCAAGTTTAATATTTAAAAAAAAAAATACTTAAACCGATGCGCTTTCATTGTTTATATTTCTGCCGATGACATCACAAAAAGATGAAATGCCATTCAGTGTTGCCCCTCACAGAGCAAAACATTTAATTCGCATCTTTACTCACGTGTATTGGCAACGATATGGTTCATAGCAAGCTTAGAGAGCAATATTTAATTCGCTTCTAGATTATCATTAGGTGGAAACGTGGTAGAAAGATGAGCCAAATTGCATCATTTGTGACGTCATCAAGACCACGCCTTGTTTGAAAAATCGGACATTTAAAAAAAATAATTTAAAAATAACTATTTCGAAAATGAAAGTATTTTCTGGGCCCATGTTATTATTTTTGCATATTCTATCAATTTCAGTGACTAAAAGTAGTACTTTTGACAGAAGGAAAAAACCCCATTCAAAAACGATTAGTCGCGAAAAAATGCTTTTTTCCTTTTCAAAAATAAGTTCCGGAAGATCATTTTACTCGTTTTTCATATTAAAGAAGAAGAACACGAAAAGTTAGTTAAAATAAGTTCGCTCAAAATATGGATATTCGAGAAATTTGAAATGCAGTAATTAATCAAAGCGAAAATTCATTTATCACTCTTTTGTTTGTATGAAGTGTAAAACGTCTGTAAACGTTTTCATCTTTGGGGTAAATCGTTACTGAGGTGCAAAATGAATCATTTTCTTCTTTCGAAAATTTTTACATTACTATTTTTCTTCCTTCCTTTTCCTACCATTAAAAATAAATAAAAGTTTTTTTTTTTTGTTTATTATATATATATATATATATATATATATATAACAAAAAACTTTCATTTATTTTTTTTTTTATTTAAAAACTAAGTCTTCACTTGGTGCGTGTTTCTATGTATAAGACATAAATTTCAGGGACTTTTAAGATTTTGTTTTTCAAGAGCTAGAAATAAAGTACTCATAAAAACCGAAATTTATTACTTTCGCTTCAATTTTGTGCTAAATATTAAATGTCAGCAAACAATTTAAAATTTGGGGAGCAAAATCTTTATTTTCATTAGAAATTTTTAATATTACTGTTTTTCTTTTTTGTTTCTGGCAACGATCAAAAAGGAAAAAAGTCAAAGGGTGAAATAAATTTTGTGCGTTTTTATCAAGGCTTCACTCGATACGCCTCTTATACATAGAAACACGCACCAAGTGAAGCCTTAGTTTTTATCCTTATATAAATAATAGCCGATGATAGAATAACCCGCGTGTTTCAACAATGAAACTCGTGCCACGGCATGATACGTTTCAAATTTTTTTGTCTACATTAGCATTTTCCTCTTTAGCTCTGAACTCTTTAGCCTAGAACTTTACCTAAAGTATAGTTGGGGAAAATCTAACCTGTCAGCGTCATAATGCTGTGATTAGGATATTCATAACCTTCATAATGCTGCCAGGTTACGTTTGCCATAACTATAGAAACACTTATATCTTTTGTTCTAATAAATTGAGAAAATTGGAACAAACTTCATCTTGTGCAGAAAAAAAGCTCTTTTGAACGATATAGAATGTTAAGGAGTACGATAAATTTATTCCCCTTAATTGGCAATGAGTGTAAAATGTTTACTTAAAAAATGAACTGTGAAAAAAATCTAGTTCGATATTTGAAAAAAAAAACGCACCGAGCGGCAAACCAAGTTTACTGTTGAAACAGCAGTCGTTTAGAGGCTCACTCCTCTCATTAACTACTGACACCTGTGAATTCCTTAAATCAGTCATATTCCCCAAAATTAGGAATAGCAAATTTCATAAATCACCAAATTCTAGCTCAGTTAGATACTTCTGATAAAGAATACGCTGAACCGGCAAACCACAAAAATTATCCTTTAATGTTCCCGAACTAATATTTGAAATGATGCGTCAATTGACCCATTGACAAACATTTACTTCTTATTCTTCCTCCTTCCTGCACGACAACGATTTTTACCCAATAAAACGTCCAACTGCCTCCCATTTAGCTACCCAGTTTGTCCTCAGACCGACATTCTAAAATCGTTTTGCTTGATTTCTTGTCAATTACTGTTCCCTCACATCCTTCTAGTGATTTGCCGATGATACTGTTGATGACTCTTCGTAGAAATGCTAAATCTTCAGATAAGTGTGTATTTCATTTTTCTAATGTTTGAACATGTCCACTTTACCGGAAGTATGATATTTAAATGATATGCCTTATTTATAATCATGGGACTAAATGTGCTGCTGTCGTTTTCCGGTTCACTGCAGTAACTGGGATGAATTGTTAACTAAAACATGACCATGCACTCAGTGAATGGTGCGTATTCATTTCAAAGTTTGAATGTCCTCATTTTACAATTCACAAATTCGCTAACTTTTTCAGCACACTCTGATATCCAAATTGTTAATGGCAATAGATTGCTTGTGCTACATAGTTGAAGCAATATTTTGTCGATTGTGAGCATTTGGCTTAAGAGAGAAAAAACGTTTGGGGTTTTTTTCTATTGTTAAATCTCCCCAAAGTGTGTCTTAATAAAACATAATTTTACAAATGTGATTCGGAAATCCATCATTGAAGCTCATAAATGCCGGAAAAGAATTTTGAGAAAAGTGTCTTTGAATTTAAGACATAAATTCATGTTTTAAATCGCACAATTAGAGTGAAGTAATAAAATTTTGTCACATAGGTGTTACCACAACAAGGACAATTACTCTATATTGAGATGACTCTTGTTAACCAGAACGCATACAAAATTTAAATATATATATATATATATATATATATATATATATATATATATATATATATATATATATATATATATATATATTTTCCTTCGATAACATGAGAGAGCTCAGAAAAAGGAGGTACAAAACAATAATTGTCATAATTACGATCCGCTTATTTTATCAATACAGTTTCCATTTGCCATTTAGAAACTCATTTCTGATCATTTTGACTTCAAACATTTGCCACAAGAAGATGATTGCTTGTTTTTGGAAAATCTAGAACATAGTTTTCAATTCATAATATTGAATAGAACAACGGGCCACAAATATCAGCTTCGCGAGTCACATGTGGTCCACCGGTCGTAGGTTGGACACCACAGCACTACAGTATAACACAATCACAGGATGTCATCAAGTTTTTCTTGGTTGCAATATGCTGTTAATTTCAAAACTATCTAACGTTATATAACTTTTAAATGTAATAATAATGTAGACACAGTATTACACATGGAGTGGCTTTCAAATTTGCAAAACAGATTGAAATTTTAAGATTTTTTGTCTCTTCTATACTTAATATTTACGCCTTGCTGTAATCCAATATAAAATTACTGCAGTTGTTTAAAAGTTATACTACAGATTTGAAGCCCCCCCCAAATTTCGATACACTACGCCTGTGTCCCATATGCCCATGCCTTAATCTGGCCCTGATCGTAAGTAGAAGTCATTCTGAATTCACCTAGATCAACGGTAATTTGCCAAATCTAGCAAAAAGTTGTGGGATTACCGGATATATTGCTCACTATAATAATTAGCAGAATTTGAATCACAAACACAAAACAGAATGGCTATAGATAAATTTTGCGTCGTGTGTATGTGTATGTCAGTAGGTTAATCTATCTTCAAGTTATTATATTTGTCTGGTATATTTTTCTTCTTCTGCATTGATAAGTTATTCGTTAAACTTAATTTTGAGGAATGATGAAAGCTCATTCGCGACAGCTGTTATAGAAATAAAGAAAGAAAAAAAATTTAAAAGTTTAGAGATGAAAATTTCTTGCAAATTGTTTGAAATTTCTGTCAAATTTAGTGCAGCGAGAGAAAAAAAGTAAGAAAATATTACTATTAAAAAAGAAATCACTAAAATTAAAGGTTAAAAAAAACTAAAAAATACTTACGTAATCTGAAATCAATTGACTTGGCTTTGAGAGATCCTATTAAAAATTGAACGAGAAACTGTATGACGCTTCGCCTTTTTTTTTTTTTTTTCAAGAACTTTCTTTTGAGCAAAATATGTTCCGAATGACAACTCTTGCTGTTTTTCTTCATAAAACACCTTTGAATTCTGCAAATTGCGAAACAACTTTCATTCGTTTTTTACCTTAAATCAACTTAAAGTGAATTCCCAATTTCATCTACAGACAGTCAGTTAACAATATGGGTCTTTATCTCAAATTTCCTAAAATGATGACGCAGTTCGTATATGCTTCTATTTCAAAACTTCGACGAGCACTCTTTTATTATTATTCTTTGTAATCGGAAATATAGCTACATGAAACACTTCGAGCGTGGAAGATGAAAATCTTCTCCAGAAAACCATTAGCTCGGATGAAAAGGAAAGAGCATCGAAGCGGAAGCACAAATGATTCGGAATTTCAAATTGTTCGGATTTTCGCAAACATCCAAGATACTGTTTACGAAAATAGTATGTCATTTAACTAAATAAAGTTGTTATACAATATCTATGTACATTACATACGATACAAAACATAACGCTACAATGTGAAATTACATTTTTTAACAATTTAACGAGAATCAACTCTCAATATTTTCAGTAAGTTACCGCCCTAATAGCCATTGCTAAAGCAGAAATACATGAAATACACCGCCAGCTCAGTCATTCCAGCCGAGGACTACAGTTTCGTGCTTATTAGCACTTCCTTAAGAAGTTTCCCACCTCCAGCTCAGTCACTTCCTAAGCCGGGCTGATGAGTGCTAATAAGCACGAAACTGCAGTCCTCGGCTGGAATGACTGAGCTGGCGGTGTATTTCATGTAACTCTCAATGTTCAATGAAAATAAAAGGAAAATGAAATTATTTACAGTGCTGTATGTACTTGGTGAGGTGCAGTAATTATGTAGTAGTAATGGTGTAAATACATTGTTCAATATTTTTATCCAGTAAATATAATACACTCCACTTCTATTACTTATTTACTTAATTTCATTTCTTTAATAATTGTATGTAATTATTTGTTTCACGAAATGTGCATTTTGAAAAAACGATTTTTCAATCCATGTGGAAAAGTAAAAGATTTTAGAACAATGGTTCTCAACTTAGGGGCGATCACCCTTAAGGGGGTTATTTGGCTCCTTAAGGGGGTGATAAATTCTTGAGGGGCGATGAGTATTTAAAGGATAAAAAGTCAGCAAATACCGAAATTGGAAACGTATATTCAGAGTTTAAACAAGGAATCACAGATTTAAAAAGAAACAAAAGCTTCATCCTCACACCTCGGTTGAACCTTCAGGAAGATTTTCAACATTCAGTTTTTTTTTTTTTTTAAATTTTTTTTTTAATATTAAGTGACATTGTTTTTAGTTCCATCAGATCCCAATATCAAAAAAGAAAATAAATTTTAAATGTACTTCTTTGGCGTTCTTTTCAAAAAAAAAAAAAAAAAAAATGATACTATTTAAGTATTTAGGTTTAAATGCCTATCAATTTGTTTTGTAAACGAAGGGGAAAAAACAACTAAAAATGGTGCTTTTTTTTTACCTATTTATTTTTTAGTTTTAGTGTGACTGCTTAAAATGGGTTTATTATACACATTTTACTACTGAGGAATTTATATTTTCAATAATATCGATACTTACTAGCTCCAACTATGGTTTTTCCTAGGTAGAAGGGGGGGGGGCACTAGGTGTCAACAAACTTTCAAAGGAGGCGATTTGCTCAAAAGGGCTGGAAATCAGTTTTAGAATATTTTGTGAAGGAATGTGCTGATCAAGACCATTTGACATTTCAGTTTTTTTAGAAGAATTATCGTATAGTTACCGTTCGAGAATGATCAAAGGTAAAATATCATCATAAGAACCAAAAGGTATTTTATGCTAAAACAGAAACCTCTCAACGCTAAATTCCTGTTTTCTTCTGTTTTAAAAAGTTTTTTCCGCAGTGAAGTATATTTTCAATATGGGGGTCTACAATATCAATACCAATTTTAAAACTCAATGAGCGTATTATAGCCCAACTCTTCATTAATCGTTCCGTTTTCTAAAAATGCCAGAATTTCAATTTGTTCAATTTTTATCCATTTTTCCCAAACCTCAAATTTGATCCAGTAGTGGCCACTCCAAAATCTGAAAATTTCAGTAGTGGCCATCTGACATTCTCCCTTCCGAAGAATTTACATTACTTACTTTAAATTGAAATAACTGATGAATAAAATTGATTCAATATGATAGTTACATTAAGTACCAATACATTAATCAGATTATTCTTGTTCATTTCTTTCTTTAAAGCATTTTTCGTAACTTTGAAGTGGCTACTACGGAAGCACTGGCCACTGCTAGTGCGTTTACCTTACTTGTTTTAAATTAGTATACATTTTCTTTTGAAATTATTCTTTTCATCTTTAGACTTTTATCTTTCTTTTCTTTTTATTTATTTATTTATTTATTGAAAATAAAACAGCACCTGAAATATAACGTTTGCAATTTTGTAACTCGAAAGGTGCGATATAAATCACAGCCTTGATCATTATGTGCTTTTCTTCGATAAAATAAATAATCCAGAAGCTTTCGCCGCTTTCAGATGGAAATAGAAAGAAAACAGAAAGTGGGAAACAATGCAAATGACTTTTCGATCGGATTTGCTTGATGATAAACGTATAAGTGCACTCCAAACAGAACAGTTCATCCTGCTTCCTGATTCGGTCATTTGAATCGTTACAAAATTTTACTTTCAACTTGAATACGATTACTCGTTTGCTTCAATGCGAATAAGACTTAAAATTCTGATCAATCATTCTGACAATGACATTTCTGAAAAGGTAAGTTAGTTGTGCTTCCTTTAAACAGTAAATTGTATTCAGCGGGATAGGGATGGAATTACCATATCACAAGTAGAAGTTCTTACATTTTCAGTTCCTTTGTAGCAAAAAATAGAAAAAAAAAATGAACGATCCATATTAATATGAAATCAAGAATTTTACCTTCCTTTTGAAAAACTTTGCTCCGTATCAGTCTAACTTGGTGTTCATCTTTTATCTCCAACGTTGTTCATCATGTTTTTTTTTTTTTAATTTTCAGTGAAATCAGTAGTTAATTTATCTCTTTTTGAGAAAGACCTTTAGCTTCCTTTGATTGTTAAGGATAAAAATCAATCCCAAACAATATAACCAAAAGGCGTTAATTTGATCAAGTAGAAATGAAACTATGAAAAATATAGCATTCTTAGCAATTATTTATCGAAGAAGAAGTTTTTGCTATATTTTGAATACCTTTTATCTACGAACGGGTAGTAATTTTATTGAACTTTATGATCAAGTTTTTGTAATTAATGAGATGTTTTCTCTTTACTAAAATTTACAGAAAAGTTGAAAAGCATTAGAAATGCAATGGGGTCGTTTCCAATATTTTAAAAGTATTTTTTTCTGAAAGAACATGCTTAAAAACATAGGATCTAACCATTTTTTAAATAATTTGTTTAAGATTAATATTTTTAAAAATATTACTTAAATCGGTGCGCTTTTATTTTTTAAGCTTCTTTCCGATGACATTACAAATGATGAAATGCCATTCAGTGTTGTCATTCACAGAGCAAAATGTTTAACTCGCATTTTTACTCACGTGTATTGGCAACGGTATAGTTGATAGCAAGCGTAGAGCGCAATTTTAATTCGCTTCTTGATTATCATAACGTGGAAACGCGGTACAAAGATGCGCCAAAAAGCATCATTTATGACGTCATCTAGACCACGCCTTGTTTTCAGAATCGGACATTTTAAAAAATTAATTAAAAAATAACTGTTGGGAAAATGAAAGAATTTTCTGGGTTCACGGTTTTTTTTTTTTTTTTTTGCTTATTCTATCAATTTCAGGGACTAAAAGTACTACTTTTGACTGAAGGAAACAACCCCATTGTAATGTTAGCAGCAACTCAGATTTGTTGTTTTAGGATTCAAACTGTTCAGATAAAAAAAACCGTACAACTTTTTTTTTATGCCAGGAAGCTTGTATAGACAGAATTTGTGAATTTCAAATTAATCAATTTTCACGATATCTTCAACTAATAACCTCTTTTAAAAGAAGAAACTGCTTATTACTCTGCAATAAGAGATGTATTCCTACCCTTCTACTCCTCGCAAAAGGAAAAAATATGCTTTCAGACGCATAAAATCTCATCCAGATCCCACGATCTTATGATGAATCGGGTCGATTTTTTTAAAGTTTGCACAAGATTTGACGACGTTTAGACCCTCATGTCAGATGTTCCCAAGGGGGTTGCCGTGGAGAGAGACGGGATGTGACGCGAAGTGTTTATGGTATCAATGATTCATGTGTAATTAATAGAGATAGAATAGGATGCTATAAGAAAATTCTAATACTCCCGATTATCTTCGGAATTGGGTGGCACAAGTGTCGATGATACAAAGTTGCTAATATACCAAAAAACGAGCTGATGTGTGAATTACATGACTTCCTTTCACTCCAATTTAATGAAAATAGTGAATCGGAGTAAGCAAAGAAACACTTTAAATTTTTTCACCCCAAGTTTGTTGCGAATCGAAGCAAAGAAAACGTTTTATACAGATAAATTTTCCCAATATTGGCGGTTTTAATGTGATTCAATTGTTAACTCTCTTAATATCGCCAAATTAAAACCGAATTTTAAAAAAACTACCAAATTTGTCGCCAAGTTGGCGATAAAACTTGGCGACCAAAAGCTTGGCGATTTATTGCCGAGTTTTTGCGAAATTATAAGAGCACTTGAATTTGCATTGCAATTAGCACTGATTTTACCCCAAGAAGGTGTAAAAGACCCCCTTAGGAACATATGAATGCAAACAATAGGGAAGGTGCACAACTAGACCCCACTAGGAGTCTACGCACCAAATTGCAACTTTCTAGGACATACCGTTTTTGAGCTATGCGATATACATACACACATACATTCGTACATACAGACGTCACGAGAAAACTCGTTGTAATTAACTCGGGGATCGTCAAAATGGATACTTCGGGTGTCTATACGTTCTTAGGCATATATCCACGTGTGGTCGGGTTGGGGAAAAAATCAATATTCATTCGGGGGCGAGCAAAATGGAAATTAAGGCCGATTTTTGAGTGAAAATTTTTTTGCGAATACAATACTTGATTTTTGTAAAAGGAAGTAAAAAAGGCTAACATGAGAGACTAATAAAGTAAAAAATTGTTCTTCCTCAAAAACTTGGCTGTATTGATGCATAATACTTTCTACAAACAGTGAAAATATATACAGCTCAGCAAAAATGTTTCTTATTTGGGCACAACAGAACTTTACACCAAAAAAGATCAAGTGTATGTACGATGAAGAATACGCAATACTGTAAAATAACTTATTTTCGTGAAAATTTAGAATATCTGATTTCGCGAATTTTGTATGAATAGAGCCAAATGCTTGAAAATCCACCACAAAAAAATATATCTCGAAGCTTAAATTTTTGCCTTTACGACATGCTTGCGAAAATTAGAGCCTCTCGAAAATAAGTGCTTTTACTTTAAATAAATAAATAAATAAATAAAACAAAAACAACTGAGTTTAAATTTACAATTTTTCGACAAAAAAAAGGCCTTGGTACTGTTTGACCATCGATTACATGGAAAGGCTAATGTCCGGTTTATAGGCGGAAATGGACACATCTATTAGTTTATAGGGATGTTAGTTGGTTTGTTTGTTTCAGATGTGCACTTTTGCCTCTCTATTATTTAGCCTTAGTTTTGTAAAAATGAAAATTTGCTCACAGCAACATTTTTTAAATCTAAAGTATATTCGATCTATATTCTCACGGCAAAAATTAATTGATTTATTTATTCACAACAAAGTTTTGAGCTTACCATTTCACTTTTACGTTCCTGAACGAAATGAAAACATTTTATTTTCTTTTTGTTGTTTCCATGGTAACTATTTTTGTTTCCCATATTTTATTTTGGAAAATGAAATAAATGAATAAGGCACTAGTGACATTATAAAACGCGTGCATCAAACCCCATCGTTATTTTCCCTTCTCCCCTGCTAGATTCATTCAGATGGAATCGTCTTTACTTGGCAGACTGCCGAATTACATACAATCCGTGGTCAAACAGTATTTGCTTTTTGCCGCTAAAATACATGTTCCCGATTGTTAATTGACTCGCGGATAATCCACTCACCGGATAATCGGAAGTTTACTGTAAATGTGCCGTGAGTTAGAGAAATTTAGAAACCCCTGACGAAGGTCATTTCTTACCCAAAAGGTTAATGAAGTGTTGATCATGACTGATATGTTTCAAACAAAATGTCAAGCATAATTCCTTCCATCCATAACAATGTAAAAATTGAAAGATGTGTCATTGAAAGGACACATACCATTCGCAACCAGGATCTTTTATCAACCTCACAAGCTAAACAGAACAGTGAATGGAAAGTTGAAATTTAGCGACCAAATGCAACGTTGGTCTATTGTGACTGCAGTATTGGACAAAGATACATTTAGTCCAGTCAATAGGTAGAAAAAAACGGGCTTGCCTTACAAAAAATGGGGTCAAAGATTTTATTTTTTAAATTTGTGTATACTAGTGCCAATATGAAAAAACCAAGTTATCCAACATGAAAGACCTCGGGAGAACTTTTGGGGGCCGAAAACCCCCAAAAATTTGTGACTTTTTGTAGTATTTTCAAAATATCTCAAAAATGGTTAAAATTACAAAAAAACGTCCAATACAAATGTTAAAGAGGATTAAATTTCCTTCAACTTTTGTCATTACAACATTTTTGTAGCATGAAAAGCAAGCGAGTTACAGCTTCTTGAAAGTCACACTTTTTCTGAACCCCTTCAGCGAAGTGCGTGAAAGCGCATCGGATAACGGAGGAAAAAAGGAGAAACGCCGGCAGTCTGACCTTGGAAATCATTTGTCTTTCACAGCTGAGGGTAAATGCCTCCGTTCCCTTTAATTTAAACAAAACACCCCCATTCCACACCCCCCCCCCTTTTTTTTTCTCCAAATGAGATGAATCGACTCAATAGCTACTCATGTTGGTCACTTCAGGGTTTGAGCGAGAGTATGTTTTATCAATTTGTGTGTTCTGAATTACAATTTTTTTCCTAGAAATGATTACGCCTGATCAAGGTGTTTTTTTTATTATTTTTATTATCATTATTATTTGCGAAATCAGTTTGCATGAATGCGAAATAAAGATTGTGAAGGAGAAGGGAACAGAAAATCTTCAAAGATACAGCGCAAAACGGCAAAATGAAGAACATCAGCGTTTTTTGAAGTTCTTAAAAGAAGTGACAATTCACACTGCCTGTCACAAATGCTATATCAATGAGCAATCAATCTCTTCCCTTGAAGTAATGGTTGAACCTAACATGTTAACTAAATTCCTTAAGAAAGATTTCTGGCAAATTATAACAAAAAGAATTGTCTTATTCTACTTCTTGAGACATATTTCGAAGAGTGTGGCATTGAAGTCAGGCAGACTCAAGATGATGCCGACTCACTCACTTACTGCTCTTTCAAAGGCAAAAGAAATTGAAAAGGTTGTTATAGTGAGCGAGAGGACTGATGACAGCTTTAGGACAGCCTTTCAGCAACTTGTTCTTTTTAAAACCTGGAAGAGGGAATGCTTGTGATTTTTTTTCCCCAATAAATCTTCTAAGTTTGACCCCAGCAATATTATTTTCATCCATGCGTCTAGTGGGTGTGATACGACTACGGCGATCTTTGGCCAAGGCAAAATTAAGTTGTACAAAATAGTCAAAAAAAAAAAAAAAACTCCTGAAATTAAGGAAGCTATTGAAGTATTTATGGATCCAATCTGTCATCATGATGCCTTCCTTAGCTGCAGCTGGAGAAAATATTTTGCAAATATTATACACAGGTGACGTAAAGTATTTGAACCTATCTTTGGATACTTTGCAATTTAATCTTTTTATAAAACTAGTATACAGGGCTAAGATAAATCTTGCAGGGGTACCTCCAACGTGCGGGGAGGGGGGGGGCATGCTGGACGTTATTACTCATATCGGTTCTACCACCAAATTCAAAGTTGGTTGGGCAACATAATTGATCCAGAGAAATGGGGTTGGGAACGCAGGACGCAAGGTCTAATGCATGTTGACACGAAAAGAGATTCAGTTACTCAGAATCTTTTGAAGATTGTACCTTGTACCTGCAAGAAAAACTGTACTGGAGCCTGTTCTTGTCACAAGGCAGGTTTAAAATGCTCCAGCACGTGCAAACACTGCAGTGGCACAAATTGTGAAAATGTTGCAGAAATTTCATCTTTGGATGAGACTGCTGAAGAAGATAATTTGTTAAAGGAGCTTTTGGAATTACCGCAACAAGGAGATGAACAATTAAAGGAACACAGTTTCTTTCTACCCCCTACAGATTCTGAACTGGGAGAACCTGGACCTTCAAAACGGCTTCGAAGAAGATAAACAGTGTATTTTGTTGTTATTTCTCTATTTGCTTTAAGGTCGAATGAATCTCTCTGTAATTTAGATGTATGTATTAATCTTCTACAGTTGGATTTTCATTTTGTAAGTGTTTTTCATGCCTCAAAAAGTCAGTTTCTGCAGAATTTTTTCAAAGTGTTCATTACGTATTACTATTGTACCTTTATTTATTCATTTTTATGTATATTGTTTGCTTATTATCACCCTAATATTTATTCATTCACATTTATATTCGAAGATTGCATTTTCGCTTGTAATAGTATAGATGGTACGAATTATGTGCTTTAAATGAATGAGAAGATTTTGTAATTCAATTACAAACTGCAATATAAATCATATGTTATTGGAGTCTGACGGAAGACTACCTCTGTCAGACTAGAAATATTAGTTCGTGAGCGGTGGGGGAGGTTTTATTATTATTATTGTATCAGAGCATAGGATGCATTACTGTGTTGATTGTTTGCTTATTAGCTGCCTAATATTCATTCCTTCACATTAATATTTAAAAATCGCATCTTTGTTTGCAATAATTAGACAAGAATGTACGAATAATATCCCTCAAATGAATGTATATATTGTGTAATCCAGTTACAAATAGCAATATATCATCTATTATTGGAGTCTGATGAAGACTACCTCTGTCAGATCAGAAACGTTAGTTCGTGAGCAGTGAAGAAGGTTTTTTTTTTTTAAATTATCATTGCATCGTCGTATGTGCTTTAAATGAATGCGTATATATGTATTTCAGTTTCATAATGCATCGTTTGTTTTGGAGTCTAGTGGGAACTAATCTGTCAGCCAGAAGTGCTACTGTGTCCAGCGGGGGGGGGGAGGTGAGCAAGAAACTCAAACTACTCTAGCTGTCGATAAACTCTCTGAAACTAAAGTTTTTATTGAAGTTCTAATAATTATGACGCCTTGCTTTCAGTGTGAAAGCTTTTTTTTTTTCGGAGTGGAGGAAAACTGCCTATTTTCAAAGAGCTATAGCAAGCTTGTTATTTGTGCTACAAAAAAGTTGTAAATACAAAAGTTGTAGGAAATTTTATGTTCTTTAAACTTTACATTTAAAACTTTTTTCTAAGTTGAACCATTTCGGAGATATTTTGGAAAAAACAAAAAAAGTCATAAATTTTTGTGGTTTTTCAGCCCCCAAAAGTTCTCCCGGGGTCTTTCGTGTTGGATAACTTGGTTTTCCCATGTCGGCACCAATATGCACAAATTAAAAAAATAAAATCTTTGACCCCATTTTTTGCAAGGTAAAATGTATCTATTGACTGGACTAATTGGACCTTATGTTCGACCTTGCACAGGTAACTTCCCATTTCACAAGATATACCAACCCTATCTGGTGTCCCTCACCAGAAGTTGACCTTTGGAGAAATAGCTAACCGTGCATCTCATCAAAATATAATTTTAATTTCATGCTTGGTAGAAATTTGACTTTTTATTGCTTCAAAAGTTAATTATAAGTGTTTGTCAAATGGTCCTATAATTTGCGTCCAGCTGAGTATTGTCGGTTTTTACTGGTAATTAAAACTTTTGTTTTTCAATTTATTAGTGCTTATTAAGCTCTGGAATGTGTATAAATAATAATAATGGTGGAGATAATTATGATGATGATGATAGTGTGAAAGTAATAATAATTGTAATGCTATAATGATGATAATAATAATAATGACAATGATATTAACCCTAATAATAATAATAATAGAGTTTGAGTAAATACTTTGCTATGATCATTTAAATCGTAAGCTTTTATTTGATGGAATACATTTTGTTACAGCCTTTTATTTTTAAGGAAATCAATTGCATAATTAACCTGGCTTTGATCATTTTTGTCTGATAAAATGAAAATATGCGCTATTCAATAGAATTCCGGATTGGTATTAATCACGTTTAAAAGAAAACAATTCAGGCGTAATAGGAAACATTACATATTTCGTTATCTGGCTAATATTGTTTGTATCAACAGTTATTTTACTTATATTATTACACAAATTATATATTTAGCCGTTAGTTCCTTTCTTTTTCCAATTAAGAAAAATATCACAGTAAATGACTGAAGAAAGGTAAAAAATATCGTACTAAAGAGATCTTTACGGTTCTACCAGGCCCTGATTAACGCATGGAACAACTGGGTCAAAGCCCTGCGGCCACCAAAGCCCCATTTTCAAAGTTACATTATGTAAAAGAATTTAACTGGGCATAGCATTTATTATTTTTTTTAATAATACACAATTAGTAAAAACAAAATAATTGGGAAATTGTTTCTTTTTCTTTAATTTCTCTTATTTGAGTTTCAAATTAAACATTATTCAGTATATCTGCATCAAAAATTATCTGTATCAGATTTATATCCTAGTACAAATAGAGTGGGGGAAACTAGGGAGGTTTTGACCCACTTTTTACAAATACATTAAAAAAAAATAAATTCTGAGTTAACTAGTTAATTTCCAAAACGACAATTTTCGTTTCTTTATGACGTCAGGCAACTTAAATTTACGCATTTTTTTATTAGTAATTTTTAAAGAACGTTCAAACTGGGTCAAACCTCCCTCCTCATCATAAGGGAGGTTTGCCCCACAGAGATTAAAAATCTCCCCCCGCCATCCCCCGGAAAAATTCGAAATGGCAGGCCTGACTAAAACGCAAGTGTTGCTTCAATTATTGTGGTAATGTATCACGGTGTTTTTTGACTTCCGAATTGCTGACGTTCTACTGTAGCAACAGAGTTAACTACGTAACAGCGACGAATAGAGTATTTCCCATAGAATAAATTTTTAAGAATCAATTAACGAGAAATAACCATTTCTGTTCTTAAGGAAAAATTCGTTTTTTGCAAAATGAATGTTTTTTAAAAGGAACTAGCTGTGTCACCCGGCTTTGCACGGTCTACCTCGAAAATAAAAGTTATGTCAAGTGACGCGTGTTCAACACTCAGGCTTGAATTAAAAATTAAAAAAAAAAAAAACATCAGTGAAATTTTGCGGCAGATTGCAGGAAAATAACCAAAAAGTAAATATTTTAAATCCCCCAATTAGAGGAAAAGCCTTTAAAACAAAGCAAGAATTTTACTTGTTCATATTCGAGAAACAAAAATGGAAACAGATCTTTCATCTCAATGATTTTCTTCACGCTATAAATTTTAATAAAAGCATTGTTGCGGAAAGTTGAGATGAAGCAATGATTAATAATTTGAATGGGGGAAAGCCTTCGAAAAATAGGAATTTATGTCGAAATCTTAAGTGTCATAATTAATAGTTTTTTGATTGATATCTCCGTTAATTATTATCGAAGGATTATGTTAAATAGACAAACATAAAGACGGGAAGATTACGAATCTATCGATACCTGGTTCGATGGTCAGTTCACTGTCGTTCGGGAGAAGTAACTTGGACATACATTCATAGGTACATACGCTCAGTTTTTAATTATATAAGATTGAATCCAGGTATCAACAAAAACTATCCATTTCTCATTATTTCAGCTCGTTTAGTTAGATGGCAGCAGGTAGATGAGACAATGGCTCTCTTCCGCTTTGCAGAACCTTCCTCTTAAACATTAAAATCTATTTGGCATGAAAACCGATTGTGTACTTACTAATCCTACAATTTTCCTCAGCACATAAATAATGGCAAAAAGTGATATCAATGCTCCAACTAAATCACTTTCCTTTTCAAGAACAGTCACTTAACTCTCAATTCGAAAGCACCAGCCCCGGATAGCGCGCAAATGGTAAATGATCCGTTTCGCCCATGATAGGCGTTGGTGATGGAACGAATCATGTTGTTGAGGGTAAGAACTTGCTTCTGTGTATGCTGGAATCGGCCGCTTATTTTAGGAACTAAATTGGTTGCGATTTAAAAACATCTCAATTACGGGATTTCATTCTGGAAGAGGATTTTTTTTTCCCCCAGTTTCATTCAATTCTGTTTGAATGAATTATGAATTTAGAAGACGAAGAAAGTGAAAGAAATTTTACGTCTCTGAATTAAAAGTTTTCGCAACTTGCCACATTCTGTACTCTATACTTAAAGAACAAGGGCAATTGTACTAAATATGCGTATTGGAGAGTAGGGACTTAGTTTCCATTCTCTCAGCTGAACACTGCACTTTGGTGCCTAATGAAATTAAATGAAATAAAGAAGTTCGGTGGAGAAGTTTAGCGGAGAAAGTTTTTATTGGGGAATATCTATTAAACTTGAAGATTTAACTGAAGTGTTTATTCAGACGTCAGTCAAACGTAAAGTGGTCTTGTGGTCCCCGTACACAGTTATGGGACCAAGGGCAGGCACGGAAATTTTGAGGTCCGTCACAAATGACTTTTACGGGCGCCCTACATATACTTCACCCATATTTTGAAAATCTCGGGCCCCCTTCAAGCTTGGGCCCGGGGCAACAGGTGTCCCTTCTCTCCCCCCCCCCCCCCCCCCCGTGCACGCCCCTGTATGAGACGCTGAAATGTCCCGTTTTCTGAAAATGCAACACGGGAAATATTTCAACTGACAGTCCTGGAGTAAAAATGTCCAAGCGCATCCATACGAATAATTTGTGCCGTGAGAACTTTTTCATAATTTTTGAATACATTTTATGGTAATTTGCGGGCTAGCAAAAAAAAAAAAAAAAATCAGTTGCAAATCGTAGATCTCCACGAAATGTTGATTGCAAAAGTAATTGTATGAAATTATGGCAAGATTGTTTTTATTTATTTATTTCAAATCAGCGCCAAATATACTCGGCAGAATAACAATAATATTTCAGCAAGTTTTCATTTTTGCATGTTTATTTCTGTTTTCAGCATAAACTAAACAAAAAAAAACTAGTATGTTGTGGCCATCACGAAACTTTCTTCTATATTTTTCTTTTTTTTTTTTCTGATCCCTCCCCATGCTTGACGAGGAAGCAATATTCCCAACAAAAACAAAATGACACATGCAAAAACTTGACGACTATCCCAATGTCTGAATTATTGCAAAAGCAAAGCAAAGAGCGAAAATTGAAAGTTATTTTAAAAGCCTTGCTTGAATTAATTACAAATATTTTATTTATTAACAAACATAAGATGGCAACAGTTAAAAATTTTAAATCATTGAGATAATATTTCCGATCATTTCCATACAATTAAAATCACGAGAAATACGCAGACGACAATCTATTACGATTTATCTTTCTTATTGTTGCATTAATAAACCTATTTTTATTCGCAAAAAAAAAAAAAAAAAAAAAAAAAAAAATCAACACCTCTTGGAGCGATCGGCGTCAAAATAGAACCAAAGCCTGTTTACATATGGATTCACATATATTCCAAATTTCAACCAGAACGTAGCATTACTTCTTGAGATAGGGCACTCAAAATGGAAAAAAAGAACGGGTGATTGCGCTACCCCCTTTTTAGCTGTTGACACAAAAATAAAATCAGTTCTTATACCCACTAAGGGCTACTTGCCGATAAATTTTTCTTTCATTCCGTTCATTATTTCTTGAGATACAGCAGTCACAATTGACGACAAAAAACGTTCTACAGCTCAACCCCCGTTTGAGTTATTGACACCAAAATTGAATCAGCACCTGTTCCTGTTAATACCAACATATGCACCAAATTTTGTTTGATTCCGCCAGTAACTTCCTGAGGAATAGCAAGCACGCGTAACTCGAAAAACGTCCCATTGCTCCACCCCCCTTGGAGGAATTCGCGCCAAAAACTAATGGGCACAAGTTCACATAGGGGCACATATGTGTACTAAATTTCGTTCGATTTCATGCGGTAGTTTTTGTTGTAGAGCGGCCACAAAAAACTGGTCACACACAGACGTGACACACATACATACACACACACATACATACATACACACACACACACACACAGACAGACAGACAGACATTTTCCAAAAATGGTCGAAATGGACTCAGCACACCTCAAAACGTTCGAATCCGTCAAAATTCGAAATTCGAAAATTTGCACGAATCCAATACTTTCTTCTATATATTAGATATAGAAGAAAGTAAAAAAAAGAAGGCCGTTTTTAAACACACTTGCAGTTGTCAAAAGTTATTAGTGTTGCCCCGTTTTAGGGGGGAAAAATTAATGATCATCTCAGTCAAACGCCAAGTTACCGAATTTCAAGCAGAATAATTTTATCATAATAAATTGTTCAACGGAGATTAGAATACTTTTTACTGCACAAAATGTACTTAACTGTGTATCACTTTTAGTACATAGCATAATCCCTACAGGAAATTTTAATACAAAGCCAAATGTGTTTTTTTGAGCAATCACGATTGCTTATTGCTTTCATTTGACTGTTTTTGATGTCCTATCATTTTATTTTCCCACTGCCACCCTCTGCAGCATCACCGTGGACAGGCGGGCTCCTCACGATGCTGCACCTATAGCGAAAGCCGTCTCCAGGTTGCATCCATGTCCTACACACACGCGCATACATACACAACTACACACACACGCGCGCACATACACACAAACACACAAACACATACACTTATACACACATACACCTACACACGCAAACACACACATACACACAACTACCCACACATTCATGCCTGCACACAGACACAAACACATATGCCCACATACGCATACATACACACATACACACAACTACCCACACATTCCTGCCTGCACACAGACACAAACACATATGCCTACACACACACATACAAATACCCACCACACACACACATACACGACCCCCCCCACACTTATGCCAGCACACAGAATCAAACACACATACCCCGTACACACAAACACCCCCCCCCCACACACACAAACACATATGCCGACATACACATACGCATACATACACACACATACACACAACTACCCACACATTCCTGCCTGCACACAGACACAAACACATATGCCTACACACACATACACATACCCCCCCACACACACATACACCCCACACTTATGCCAGCACACAGACACAAACACACATACCCCGTACACACAAACACCCCCCCCCACACACACAAACACACATACCTACATACACACACTCGTGATTGCGAAAAACATAATTTGAATTCAAGATGTCAAAATTCAAATTAATTTTTTTTTGGAATTGTAAAATTTGGTTCTTGATTGGTTTTTGAATAGAAACGAGTCATTAGTGCAAAAGTATTAGTAACTAATAAACAAGACTTCGTAAAAATGAATTCAACATTTCAAATGAAAATAAATAACTGCAGTTGATTCATAGTTTCCAAATACTCTTAATAGCTTAATGATTAGAATCGTTGAGTATACTAAACTTTACATTCTTCACTTAGAAAGGAAAAAAAATGATTGCCTTATATTCTGCTGCTAGATGAAATTGCCTCATATTCTGTTGCTAGATGAAAAAGATCCTAATGTGTATATGTGATCAGCTGCTGTGTGAAAACAATTAAAATTAACTTTTCTATTCTTCACAAATGTCATAAATATGAACACAATAAAGAAAAAGTAATTTTTATTATTGAAGTGTAGTTTTAGTATTGAAGTATTGTATTATCGTATGATTTGTTAGCACAAGACATGTCGCAGTCCTTAAAAAGGACCATAACAAAAACAGATCTCTCTTAAAATTAAGATTAATATTCATAAAAATGCCTCTAGTTTTTCCCCATTAAATCAATAAATGTTTTTTCTTGCAAAGACAACAATAATAAACCTCACAGAACTAAATATACTTCCCAAACGTTGTTCATGTCTTCATTGAAGTAGTTAAAAAATAAAAAAAGAATTATCAGTCAGTTTTTTTTTTTTTTTTTTTTTTTTTTCGTTTTGCTAACAAAGGTTACTCTTCCCAGAAAAAATAATTCCTTCTCCGTCAATAACATTAACTTTTGTAAAACGACTTGTGCTTGGAGGGTTAAAACTTTTTTTACAGTTCTCCTCCAGTAGCAAAAACACGTATAAAACAGTTTTTAGGCTGTTGTATTACAACTCGAAAAAAATATTCAGCTATCCATTAGCAAAATTAAAACGGTCCTCACTTTGCGGAAAAAACTCTGTTTCCACTTGCAGATCGTCGTGCTTCAATCCGTAGGATCTTTAGGGGTGCCGGGGTGGTGTTTTTAAGGGTATTTTTTTTTCATTTTTTTTGGGGGGGGGGGTGCCTTGCTTTAGGGAGTCTTAGCGATGTTTAGAGGGGGTGCACCTTTGCCTTTAGGTGAGTGTACAGCCCGGCAGCCCTGTGAACTTTATAAGGTCTGCGGCAATCACAGTAAAAACAAGAAATCAAAAATAGCTCCGAACATAAGCTACAGCCAAAAGAAGAATCAACAAATCCAATACTTTCTTCTACAGTGAAACCTCCTTTAAGGGACACCTCCGAATAAGGGACACCTCTATTTAAGGGACATTTTTTCTGGTCCCAGTCCCTTTGAATAGGGATCTCCCTGCATTTACCTCTAAATAAGAGACACTCTATTTAAGGGACAGTCACAGAGAAAAAAAATTTAAAAAAATTATGCACAAGAGTACATAAGAAAGAGTGAATTTACTGGAATTCAAGTTTCACTTTTCCTCGAAATATTAATTGAGGAGAGTTGAACTTTAACATATGTTAAAGAAACAAGTATTATAATGTAAAAGTCTTGCGGGAAGTTACACGCATGATTTTCCCACCCAGATATTTATTAATGTAGGCTCAGGGCCAAAGGAGAGGGCACAGAAACTAACTAGCTTTTTGTATAAAAATCGAAATTTGAACACTAATTGTAATTTACAGTATCTTGCATTGTAAATTACGTGACATGAAGCAGATTCACGCAATGAATTACTTCAAAATAATTGCTTTATGCAGCAAAACTTATGACCAAATTTTTGACTCAGTTATCATTAATAAGATAATAAAAACTTTAAAAAATCATAAAGTGTGAATTTTATTTAGTTGTGTATGAAAAAGGAAAAGTATTAAATCTTAAATGTTAATATAGTTTAAGTTCATAACAAAACTACACTGTTTTAACACACTGCACATGTATTAAGTAAAATTACCGCCGAAGAAGTGACACCTCTATTTAAGGAACATAATGTCGGGTCCCGTTAGTGTCCCTTATTGAGAGGTTAAATCCAAAAAATATAGAAGAAAATAAAAACAGTTCAGTGAAAATTGACCCTCACTAACTTCAATCAACGGAGAAAAGCAAACAATCTGATTGCTGAAAAATTCGCTTTTGCGAATTCTTCTCTTTTCGAAGGAACTCAAATGCAATTTTTGGGACAAACTAATGTGCGCTCTAACTACTACTCTGTCGCTACAATACATATTCTTGTTTTGTTTTGTATTCAAAAGAACACCAGTAATAATGCATAATTACAAAAATCAACTTTCACTTGAAAAATCACGTAATACATCAATTGTTCCGTGACTACTCTCCTCAAAAACGTTAAGAGTATTACGTTTTGTGCAATACCTCGTGTTGATGCAAATCCATTCATCAAAATGCACGTGGAAAGCTCGAATCATTCCAAACCCAAACAAGAGAAAGTAACGCCGGCCTGTATAATGCATCCACACTTTTGCGCATGCAGACCATTACGCGGATCAAGCATAAATCCTCCCGAACAATACTAATTCGGTCGAATTTCTGAAACAATGAAGTGATTCCAGTTTCCGCGGCGTGCTCCACTTATTTCGCGCACTGTTTATTTTCTAGTGCGATGCCAACATGCATCTGCAAATGTTTTCGATAAATGAACGGGAGCGGTGGAATCATGAATATCCGGTCGTGTTTTGGTGGGAAATTTTCTTGAGAATGGGTGGTAAATAATGTTGTGTAACCTGACCAGCTGATTAAAGTCATAGCTAGAAAAATGAGTTGTTTGGTTCCGAAAAAAAAAAAAAAAAGCAGGGCTGGGGAGTCGGAAGGAAAATGACAGAATCCTACTCCAGGAGTTTTAGAACCTTCGACTCTGACTCTTTTACCCCAAAACCAGTCACTCTGACTCCGCAGCCATGGCAAATTGTAAAGTCAGAAGAAAAATGACCAACTCGTACTTTTGGAATTTTAAAGTTTTCTACTTACGACCTGATGTCTACCCCAAAATAGACCGCCTGAGCCTCCCATTCCTCAGCCCTACAAAAAACAACGTCCATAACCAAATCACCTCATGTGTATACCAATGATTCTCAACCGGTAGTGCGCTAAAAAGCTGTAAAGGTTACGCGGTTAACCAGTGGCGTCGCTACGAGGTGGCAATCCGCCCCGGATTTTACCCTTTTGGGGGGTGACACTCGAAATGGAATTGCAAATTTTTGAAAAATATAAATACTTAAATTCCGAAATTTTCCCTCTTTTTTTAAAAGTATATTTCCTCTATCAAACGCAGTTGCATCATCACCACGGGGGGAGGGGAGCGCTTGCGTTGTGAGATACCCTTTGGAGGGAGTTGATACCTCAGTGGCAGGCTAACTTTCAGCCAGGTTAATAAGGCATTTGTATTTGAAAGGGTCAGTGGATAAAGGTGTTAACTGACAAATCGTATGTTTTTAAAAAAAACTTCAGTCGAAGTTCAAAGGCTAGTGGGCTAGTATTTTTTAAGCAGTGGATAGAATGTTTCTATTGTTGTGATAAATGTTGGTTCTCTGACTGAAATATCTATTATTAAATGATCAGCTTTGAAAACCATTCCATAATTTATTTCATAATTTTGAATAACTACACAATACTAAGGTTTTAGGAGTTTGTCATTCATTTTAGGCCAATAGATGCAACAACCCTATTACAGTGGGCTTGGGATTGGTAAAAATGAAGAAAATGGGGCGGAAAGCTACCTTTTGAATGACTGTATTCCATTTTCGTACGTTTTAACGATTGCTAATTTTGGTTAAAACACGTGCAAATACACAGATAAAGTTTCTTCTTCAAATTTTACTGAGGATAAATAGTTTATGAATTTTGATTTTTAATAAAGCCTGTGGTTTTATCGAAAAAAGGTAGTCATAAAAGTGGACGAATACAGATAAACAATTATCAGAATTGTGTGCTTCTCATGACCTAAATTGAACACATAAAAAATCCAAAGAAATCGTTTCTTGTGCACCAAAGTAAATTTTTATGCTTTGCTGTCGACTGTCGTATAGGGTGTTTAAATAATTAACTCAACCACTTCTCAAATCCGAGTGGTCTGGAGTGATGTTTGCCACCCAAGTCATTTTCCTAGGGTTTCAAAAACAAACTGAAACTGGTGTGAATAAAATTTGATGAGCCCCTGATTTTGTTTAAATTAACGGGCCTCTTCTAACTCATACCGCTCACTTGATACGATTCTTTAAAACCGTTTGGACTCTTTTTTTTTTGGAGAACGTCGCGTTAGTAAGGGAGCAAAAAATGTGGCAAATCTAAGTTTTTAATCTAACTAAAAACTGAAATTTGCCGTTGAAAACGTATTTCAGTTTCTGCATGACTAAAATGTACAAAAAAGTCTTTGGCAAAGATTTTTATGTAAAAGCTTTGTGGGTGGACAGTGGACATTCTAATGACATTTTGATGAAATGGACATGCTTGAAAGATGAACATTTGGCTATCTTTATTCCGACAAAGTTATTCAAAAAACATCAAATTTTTTATATCAGCAGTAGAACAGTTCACTTGAAAGTCCATATTGTGAGAAGCAGAGGCTGAAGAACAAGATAAAAAAATTTAAACTTAATTATGCTTTTTTGTCAAAAACCTCTCAAATAGGCTTTTTTATCACATGAACAGAACTTTAATTTATGATTGATAACAGCGTAGAGGCAATGCTCGGGAAAACTTTCGACTGTCTAGGGTTATGGTGCACTCTAATGAAGATCACTGGAAAACAAAGAAAGAAAGTGAACCAGTCAAACAATTCTGAGAAAAAAAAATCGCAAACATTTCAGCACAATTTATATTCAAAAATTTCAACGGCACTTCCGACCACTCTTCCGTGTCAGCGGTAGCGAGTTTCTCATCAGGTCGGCAGCTCGAGAGCTCTTTTTCTCTCCATCAAAAAATGCTTAAACCAATTAAACACTCATGTGCAAAAGGCTTTTCTGGTATTTTAAGAAACAACAATAAATATAAACAATATTTTTTCTTGATTTTTATGGGATTCTGTCTACGTTTAGAAATTATATTGTTAGATGTAATTGTATATAAATATAGTTACACTAGCAAAAATACCCGGCGTTGCCTGGGTCAGTAATAATTATGAGAAAAAATCGTTACTTGCATTTTTTTCTGGTTTAAGTGAAAGAATTTAAAACATCTTTTTGACATGATTAAAAGTAGAGTTTCTTCCTTACCCATAAAAGTAAAATAGCAATAAGTATAAAGAACAAAATAGTATTGATTTAGAAACGAAAGCACTATATTTAAGCATATACAAATTTCCAAAACATGAAATTATTCTTCTCATGTTTAAAAAGATTAATCTGTTGATACTTTTTTTTAACATGGAGTCTAAAACCTTCTCTGTGTTGCTATTGACGTTGCTCGTAATCCCCTTATACTTGCTTTAGTTATTTTGGGAAATTTCAATCATTGTGGGCTCTTGGTGCGATTTTACCGAATTTGCGGGAATCGTTTTGGGATACCTTCGATGATGCTCCCTCCTTCTCTCCTTACTTTGTAAAACGATATATTAATTTTCGTTACAAAGATATTATCGCCAGGTGCTGAGATACTTTTGGTCACCATAAAATGGCGCTAAAGAGTTTCATTCGAAATGTTTCCAAAATAAGTAGTAAAATTTGGCGATTGTTTGAAATTGTGCAAAAAGGAAAAATTAATGGAAGTTTTTGTACTGTTTATGGATTTGCCTAATTTAGTTGCTGGATTATTTAACACATTAAAAAAAGTTTTTTAAAGATTCTTTGATTGGCGATATTTTGTTTACATGGTGAAAACTGAGAAACATTATGACGTAGTCTTCGGCTTCAAAAACAGCGACATTAAAAAAAAACTGCCAAATGCATCAGCTACGGAAATATTTCTGCAAAAATTTTGGCGATCTGCTGGTTGATTGGATAATGAGTAAGTGTTCAATCAGCATAAATAATAATAAAAACCATTAATTACATTAACGTTCCGTTTAAATGGAAAATGATTAGCCAAATCATGTATTATTTGCCAATCTTGTGCAAAAATCTTACTTCAAGATTTGACTTGAGAAAAGCCTTGAACAGTCACGAAAAGCAAAGATAATCAACAATACAACAATAGTCGCTATCGACAGGGAGTTGAGATGATACACTAAATACTGTATTGAGTTTAGGAAAGCCTTCGAACATGGAACTAAAAAGCTCATAACTCGTTTTTTATTCTACTTAGAAATTTCGAATAAGTGCCATCTTCAGCAGAAATATCAGAGCTTTCGATGGACATATAATGTAAATATGTGCAAGTATTTTTTCATCCCTATATTAGAGAATTCATACGAAAATTGTATTTTATTGCTCCCCTAAGGGGGGTTTTGCCCCCCATAACGGGACGAAAACTACCCTATGTGTTATTCTGATGCATAAGCTATATTATTGTAAAGTTTCATCAAAATCCGTTCAGTAGTTTTTGCGTGAAAGAGTAACAAACATCCAAACATCCATACATCCATACATCCATACAGACAAACTTTCGCATATATAATAGTAGTAAGATTATCAGTAAGCAATTATTTAGACACACGGCAGTGTGTCAGCCAAATTCGGAAATCAGGCGACACATCTGCCAATGTGTATCTTACACGAACCATTTCAAGCTACTTTTGACTCCCTCATTTCTCAAAAACTATTAAATCTACGTTCTTGAAATTTTGTATGCCTAATAGAGCTGCATAGCAGACCTATAATCCTAAATTTCATGAATGTACCTCTTATAATTATGGAGTTATTGCTATCTGAAAAGTGTCATTTTTTACACTGACTCACTCACTCATCAAAATGTTCATGAACTTCCAAGTTTCTCACATACTTGAAATTTGGCATAAAGATAGATTTTCATGCATATGTAAAGGGAAAAATCTAAAAAGTCAAAAAACTACATTAAAATAACAAAAAACTACGCTATTTTTTTTATGAGCATCACGGCGTAATCACTTCAAGGCGTGATTGTAAAATATTTCGCCAAATAAATCAAAACAAATGGGCTCGTCAAACGTTGCCAAAACAAGGTTGTTGAAGTTTTGAATTAACAATTTAATTTCTAACCAAAATGGGGCTTGAAACGATACTTTAAAAGTTCCGCTAAAATGGAAAATGATCCATCAAATAATTAAAATTGCAAATCTAAAGCTAAGCCTTTAAAATCTTATAAAAACTTTAGATCTCAATTAAATGCAAAATTTTACAGGAGCAGCAAAAATGGCAGCAATAATTTCAAGAATTGAGAAATATTTTCGCAAATTCTGCATATTTTAAGATCTACTGTATAATAATCTTCCCCGAACAATAAAGAAACTCCAGACAGATTTTAAGAAGAGTTTTAGCAATTTTTCTAATTGTCGGCAAATTAGAGGAAGCCAATGACCAAGAGCTAATGTACGTTGGCCTTGCTGATAAATGGGAAAACAGATAATTATTGTCCAAAATTGGCGATCGCGCCAAGTCCCCAGTTATAAAAATATCTTCATAACTTCCAATAAAAAGAAACCGCAAACCAGTGCACCGTAACAGCAGGTTAAAAAAAGGAAATCATATTTGTGATATACGCTTTTGCATTTATAACTGTCTAAATTATAACATAGCCTTTGATTTAGCTTTTCAAAAAGTAATGATATCCAACAAAACATAAATGTGAAAAGAAGCCAAGTTCGGTTGAAATGAGGTGCGGGAAAGACTGTGTCACCGACAAAAAAGTTCAGATCTAAACAGTTACCAAGTTCCATAGCAGTTCCTCATAGAAGTTGGTTTTTACCATGTTCTTCAATTCATTTAGAAAACAATTTTTTACTTTCTTTAATATTGGATTTTAAACTTGTGGCAAGTTTTAGTCATGACTTTTTTTTTTTTTCAAACTTGCCAAGTTTTAAATCCAATATCAAAGAAAGTAAAAAATAGTTTTCTAAATGAATTGAAGAACATGGTAAAAACCAACTTCTATGAGGAACTGCTATGGAACTTGGTAACTGTTTAGATCTGAACTTTTTTGTCTTTTTCACATTTATGTTTTGTTGGATATTAGATTTATTTACTGAGTAATCACGATTTCTTATTGTTCTCACTTGACTGTTTTTGAGGTCCTGTCATTTTATTTTCCCGCCGGCACCCTCTGCCGTCGACCGCCGTCGACCGGCCTCACGATGCTGCTCCTCTAGCGAAAACCTTCTCCAGATTGCGTCCATATCCTACACGCATACATACACACACGCATGCCTACACACACACACATACCCACATACACACACACGCCTACACACATACATTCCCACACACACACATGCCTGCACACAAGCAAAAAAACACGTGATTGCGAAAAATATAATTTGAATTCAAGATGTCAAAATTCAAATTATTTTTTTTTAATTCTTACTTTCTATTTCATTCTCATTCTTTGAGAACTGGAATGTTTTTTTGTCAGTTAATAAGTCTTTCGTAAATCTTTGTCATAGTGCTATATAGGAAACAAGCGTAATTTTTCGGTGGTTGACTTGAAATAATTCAACTGAAATTTTGCAGTAATATGGAAATAACCACAAACTGTAAATTCTTCCCGAGTTAAGTTGTAAAGTTTTGAAATTTTGTCATAAAGTGTTCGGTAATACTGAATTTTCAGTAAATTTCGACCTACATATTTCATTTTACAGAAAGCTGCTTAGTTAGTTTAAAATTGAGATAACTATAGTTGGGGCAAACACCTAATCTGGCTGCGTCACCGTAAAGCAGTGATTACAATCTGCGAGGCCTTAACAATGC
Organism: Uloborus diversus; assembly: GCF_026930045.1. Lineage (NCBI taxonomy): Eukaryota > Metazoa > Arthropoda > Arachnida > Araneae > Uloboridae > Uloborus > Uloborus diversus. The sequence continues at coordinate 222,953,797 of NC_072731.1, forward strand.
TTCCAGGTTAGGTTTGCCTCAACTTTCGACGAAAATTTTTACATAAATAAAATTTTCCAATTCACAATGAGAATATTGTATTGCTAATCTCAAGGGTTTCTCCCGAACTTTTCTAAATCGTGGTACACTTGGAAGGATCCGAATTTTTTTCACCGGCACCCTAAGTCATCTCTAGCGGTATATTGTCTGTCCTGTCAGTAATGTATATTACACACACAATTACAAAATAACAGAAGTACGTATAGTTAGGACATAAAAGGAAGATTATAGGTCGTTTTTAAATTTCATGCAGTCGAATCCCGACTTACGCGAGGGATGCGTTCCAAGACCCCTCGCGTGAGTCGAAATTTCGCGTTGTGGAAAAAAGTATGTGTAAATTTTTTAATCAACATACCTAATTATTTTAGACACTTGTTAACACAACCTAAAACTGTTTTAAACCATTCCTCAACTGTACATAAATAACTTTTCTTACATAAATAACTGAATTTTTATTTGTACTTCTAAAAAATCCGTTTTAATTAACATAAAATACGGTTGCGATGCGCAAAATCAGCGATGAGAGGCATAAAATAAACCAGTCCGGTACGTACAGCATGGTGAAATAATAAAATGATGTACTATAACAATACATCACTTACTGTACAGTAGATCCCGTAATGATATTTTGTAACTTTAAAAAATGAAGATGTTGATGATTTATGTTGCTTGATCAAATCGTTATTCTAATATATTTTCAAATACAGATGCTTCTCTAGTTCTTTTATAACATTTCCATCTATGCAACATCTCCCTCTTCCTGGTCTCTTTAATTCTCAATACAAGAGTCGCTTCCATTTTCATAATTTATGCATTTTGTTTAGACACTACTCTGCGAATTTTTACGGATTCCCTTTTCTTGATTTTTAATTGTACATTCGAAACATTCACTCACACCTAATTGTCGTGCTACCTTCGACACATTTTTTAGTTGTTCAAGCACATCGAGAACCCTTAGCTTTTCTTTAATTGTCAGAAACTTTCTCTTTTTCTTTCTATCTTCACAAACTTTAGAATTTAGATGAAACAACGCTCTTAGGTGTGTTATATTTCATTAACTTTCGCATTTAGAATGAAAAAAATGTGATAAATGTGGAGTAGTTATTTATATACAAAAACAAAGCTGTGTTCGGACTAGCACGGTGTGGGGACTTCTGCTGCCAGTGATGCTAAAGGGATGAAGGTCCATTCGAGCAAAAAATATTTTTACTTATCCAATAACAAAACCCAGTGGCGGCTCGTGGGAGGGGCCAGAGGGCTCTTTTTTTTAGACAATAATTTATAACTTTTTATATTTTTTTCCCCTTTTTTTGTGCGTACGTGTTTGAAATTAAAAAAAAAGAGTTTTACCGTATTTTCCTGTGTATAATTCGCGGATTATTTGTGAAAAAAGTGTAAAATTAATGAGGTACGAATTATCTGTGTCCCCCCTCAACGACAATGCATTGAACCTCAATACTTACAGCAAGATTCGCCGAACTCGTTACCCTGCCTATATGTTGTTTATTTTACATAGCTTTAATGTTCTTACGGATTCAGGCTATTATATGATGTAAACTGAACAACATACAGTAAAGGAAGAAGTTTTCATTTGCATAAGATTAGACTGTTTGCTCCTTTCTTGACTCTTTGTCTTCAAGTAGTTAGCGTACTATAATGACAATTTAGAGAAGAAATTATATTTTTTATATTAGTTTTGAATATACCTTAAAAGTTATTACTTCTTCACGTTTTTGATTTCGTTACTAAAATTGCATGTCAAATCAAAATTTCATTTTTTTTTTTTTTTTTTTTTGCATCGTATTGTCCACGGAGAATACGAAGATTATTTTTTTCTTCAGGTTGATTTTTGGACTTCAATTTGGAAAAAAAATTCCAGGGGAGAGCAACAGTACCCCTTCCAGTAAAATTATTCGAAATCAAACTGATGAGATTTTTTTTTTCCTTCTATGCTCCCCATCGCCCCAATAATTATTTTCTAGTTGTGCCACTGTTGTGTGTTGTGTTGTATGTATGTCTGGGCATATATCGTTACAAGATTTTTTTTTTTTAATTCAAAAAATGTCTTCCCATTGTTGCACAGAAATTATTATTTTGTTTTAAATTGCTGCTCATGTAGTTTTAAAGAAAATGTGGCAAGTTATCAATAATTTGAAGAAAATAAAAGAGTTCGATAGTTTTTTCTTTGTCTCTTAAAAATTCTGAAGCTGGCCCATGAGCACTGGCAGATTCATATGCAGAAGGGTACATCCGCGTGTAAATCGCTAAGAATTTTTTTTTACTACTTCTTCAATTTATTTATTTTTAAAATTCAGTTGATCAGTTTTTGTTTTAGCAATTTTAAAGTCTTTTCATCTTCGTTAAAGTTAATTTATTTATAATTTTTACATATTTTTCTGATCACAATATGTTTGCACTTTTGTAATTTAGCCTTGCTTAAAATAAAATTAATTTTACTCATTCAAAATAATTAGTTATTAAAAGAGTGAAAATAGTATTACTATTAAAATCTTAGATTAATATTACTTTTTAAAATGTATTTATTTTAAAACACCAGGGAGTGAAAGAGCAGCCCCTTACTTGTGCTAGGGTGACGTACTGCAGGCCCGGTAAGCGTACTGGACATGAATGTGAGATTAAAAATTTTCGTGATGTACTTTGTAACTTTTCTCCATCTGATTGATTAAATTTTATTTTTGAAAGTCAGGGGGTGAAAGTGAACCACCTTGCCGGCAATCATGGACATAAACATGATATTAATATCTTTTGTGATTTACTTAGTAGGTTAAGTATTTTGTAACTTGTCCTGTGATTAAAATGAATTTCAATTTATTTATTTAACACGAATAAATATTTTAAATATTTTTTTTTTTATATTAAAAAAAAAATTTTTAAAAAAACTTTTTTTTCTCTCAAAAACCTTGGGGTGCGAGTGCACCTATGATCTGGTCCCCTCAGCTTTTCATGGCACGAGCCGCCACTGACAAAGCCGATACTTTCACACCGCGATTAGCTTCTGAAACTTTTCGTGTTGCGGGTGAGGAATTCGCGTTAGGTCTAAAATGATTTACTAGTGAAAAAATCGCGCTATAGCCATTTTGCGTAAGTCGAATCGCGTTGTAGCGGGAGTCGACTGTACTTTAATTGTAGCTATTTCAGTTCTTATGTTTTATATACGATACCCCTCAGGTCTCGCTGTGGCACCCCAGGGTACCTCGAACCCATTTTGGAAACCTGCCCTTTTTCATTAGTTTCGGTGACAATGCCCGTATCTTCTATGATCGGAAGAAATCGTAACATGTACCAAAGAGTTATTGCTCTTTATCCTCCAATGTCGGGCGAATAACAAGTTTTTCTGATATCAGTTTAACGAAAAAGTATAGTTTGGAAAGGATCGTGCTCCAAAATCAGCATAAAACTCTTGAAAAAGAAGTTCGTTTCAAGAGTCAGTCCTGTAGCCTAGAGTAGTAGGACTGGCACAGTAGCCACTCCTTGTTCTCATATAAGTTCTTCTATTTATTGTGAAATGTCTTCGACCTAGAGTTATGCATCTTTGCAAATCTCAAAACAAGCTTTGACGATCACCAGAAACATTTCTTCAGTTAATAAGTGCAGCATTTAGAAAAGTCTATCACCGAACTCATCTTCAGAATTTCCAAAAGGAGGCGTGTAAGCCGCACGAACTCGAAATTCGATGTGATTAACTATAACTAAGAGGATGATCTGTTTCTTGTCCGAAATAGAACAAGGCGTTTTTTCGATCGAAACAATCTTTCTGACAACTTAAGAAAACAAAAGGAGGAACACTTATTTTTAGTCAGACTCGAAGAGCATTAGGATCGCTGTTGTATTCAAGAGTGCATTGAGAGCTGATACGGAATCCCATTCATCGAGGGAAAACTCTTTCTGCTATGCAAAATTGGCCGATGTCTTTTTAATGAATTGCATAATCGTTTTCAACACTTCACAGAAGCACATTTCCTCGTTGAGAGCTTGAGGACAATACGAGCTGCTCACTTTCTACACAATGCCAAAGCTTTTGACCCCACCATGAATGGGTCTGTAAATAGCCATTTTTTCGATCCTTTCCAATTACTTGGTTCAATACTGGGGAGTAAAAGGAGTGTGTTGTGGCCTTTTCACCCACCGCTACACTGCTAGGTCAGCCTTTGTGAAGTTTTGGAGAATTGTTTAAGATGAGGAAAATTTTTAAAAAATGATAGCACATAACAAATAATGAGAATTAGAAAGCTTAGGTGCTTTTAAGACGCAACAGTGAGGGTGAAAGTGTCTTGCGAGATAATGCCTAATCGAAAGAATCCGCAGAATAAATATCGTCATGGGTTCAGAATATATTTTAAGTGAAGCACCGTTTATACGTTTTTGAAGGGACTATATGAAAAAAGCGTAAAAACGAAAAAACGTATAATAAATATAAGTTAATATGTATTAGACTTTGCAGGGACCAATTTTAAAAACGTATTATTGATAAAAATGTACAAAAGAGAAACGTATAAACGGTGCTTCACTGTATATGCTTTTTTTTATGTAACCACAAACTAGCTATTTTTTACTAGCCTTAAATATGTTTATATTTTACAGGAAACCATTTTTTAAGGGATTGTGACAACTGTGGGCACAATCCATTGCAAAATATGGATACATTTTGCAATGTAGAAAAAAAAAATGATTTTCTCACGAAATAATTTCGAACTCCGTCGAATTTTTAAATACTATAATTTTGCTTATGGTGAAAATATCATTTATATCGTGGTACTTTTACCGTTAGTGCCTAAAGAGTTTTTTTCTCTCTTAAACTTGAAAAGGAAAATTAGGTCCCTAATTTATTTTAATACTTTATTTGTTTAAATTTTCAATTCACGGGAGTGATATCATGTCACACTAACAACGGAGATATATTTAAAAGTGTCCTGTCGCTCTTTAACTTTAAACAATCTTTCTCAAATATGATTAGACGATCAAAAAAAAATATATTGCTTATTTTAAAACTAAAAATTATTCCGAACACAGGGAAGATGTTTCATCGCTTTAGTTCAAATATTCAAAAAGTTATGAGTGGTTTTAGGTCATTTAGGTCATGCTCACTAGGTGTTCTTACGCAAAAGAAAAACTTTAAATTGCTTTTTCTTTGTCTCGTTTTTTTTTTTTTTTTTTTTTTTTGTATCATTAGAATCCCTAAGGATTTTTTTCTATTGAAGATACAGCTGTAAAGTAATACTTTTTGCAGTCAGAATAATATATTTAACAAAACTGTGCACTGGTTAAGCATTTTATAAATTACTCAAATGTCTAGAGCCTGTTACACCTTTTAAAACACAATTTTAAAAAACAAACCAGCGATTTTTTACATAATTAATCACAAAAAATTGTCTAATACATATAAGCAAATGAATGCAGATTTTTAGTAATGATTATTGCGATCACTTAGCAAAAAACTTTTTTAAATAAGTGCAAAAACAAAAAAGCCTTATTGATTTTAAATAAAATAATGAAAATTTTCCTAAATTTCTAAAAAACGTGGGCAATATTTTAAAATTTTGAAAATAAATTATTGATTGCAAAATAAATGTGCATGTTATGGTTTTAAAAAAACAAAATTTACTTAAATTTAAAAAAACTGTTGTGTGTGACCCCTTAAAATAAGTTTATCTCCGGAAAATTACTGTAATTGACAACTTCGCATTCATTTAAAAGTAGAAAAAAAATATGAGTCGAAGCTTTGAGCTTTTTAAAAAACAACCAGTTGGAAATTACTTAATGCAGTATTGTAGCTTAAAATTAGTTTCAAATGTACAGCAGGAAGTTACAAGATAAGGAAGCAAAATAAGTTCAATTGCTCAAAATCTTTCGAAAGCTACTTTAACTTATTCGTCTTGTCCTTGGTGCGTGAAATGTCGAAATTCGAAATAGTACAAAAATTTAGTGGAAAGTGTTCTCTTCCCCTCTAAATGCATAACGAAAAACAGTTCGCGCCTTTGAATGGATGTTAAATGCAATACAACCAGACCCATTTAAACGAATATCGTAGGTCCTAATACATATTCTTCGATTTTACTGGAAAATGTATTATACCGTACTAAACAAATAACACTTGTCTAAAAATGTAATAATTAATCAATAGATATTTAAAAGAAGTAATGATATTAGTCGTAAGAATTTTTCGAAGTAAGCTCAATAAACAATAAAATAATAACTAAATATTTATTATTTTATGTAGATGCGAAATTTGTTTTAAATTTAAGTAATTTAGAATTTAAAGCAACAAAAATATTTTGTCTCCCATTTTTCTACATTACTTTTTTAAACATTCTGTAGTAGAGGATTGCTTGCGCAAAGTTTTTTGGGAACATTTTTGCATCTCCTTTTCGAAGCCATAACGGAAATTATAATCCCGCTTAGATTTTTAAAAAGCCTATTATTCCCTGATCAAGAGCTTGCATTTCGGATGTTGTGTTTTTCTGTGAGAAAAATCCCTTTTCCATTCGAAAACCCTCGTGACTCCACTAATGTGCCCCGAACAATGCCAAAACAAAACAAAAAAATCTTTTTGTTTAATCATTATACGTGAAAATTTCTTTTTTAATTTCTTAAAACATTTTCATGAGAAAAATATTAGCAAAAGTGTTAGATTCTCCGGAGAAATGCCGGAGATCGTTACTGCATTTATTGGGAAATATTCGGTTCCGGAAAGCTTTATTCTTATGAGAAATGGTTCATTTCTTTATCCTTTACCCGATTAAGCAGTAGTAACCCAACCCCTGGAATACATTATTCAGCTAAAAACGGCACATTCTACACGAAATAATAGAAAAAATACCTCACTTTCAAGCCACCTTTTTACAAAGGCCCAACATTTTATTGGGGTTATTTATTTTTCTCCATTGATAACGGTGCGCTGATGTTCCATTCCACAGTCGTCTTGGTCCAAGGAAAAAAATGTTTCAGAACTTTTTGTAGTGAAAAAAATATAAATGATCTTCCGGTGAACTTCTGGAGCACTAGATGAGTTATAAAGTAAAAGAGTATATTTTAGTATTTTTTGCAAGTAGAGTCGGGTTTTGCTTTCATCATATCTTTTCATTTAATACGAAACCCTAACTGAATCTTTTAGTATATAATATTAATCATTTTTGTCACTTTTGTACAACTTTATAGAGGAATGTGGGATAAAGTGAAAAAGCAGGGCAAAGTGAAATGGTAAAATATTTTCAGTTTGCCCCGACACCTATTTAACAATATTTTACCTATGTTCTTGTTTGTATAATTGATTCGAGTCAAAAAATATGTCGTTCTATAGACAAAGGCATATAATGATACAAGTCATTTTCAAACACACATTGTAATGATCTGTGGTTTAGCAAAAATAATTTTTGTTATTATAAAAGGATAATTTCTTGTAATTGACATTATCAGAATGAATTGAGACCTACTGAGTTCCAGTGCAATACTTATTAAGTTAACATTCGGCATATTTTGATTTTGAATGTTTAACATAATTTGCACTCGAGGCAAAGTAAAACAGTATAGTATTTACTTATTCACCAATATACTAAACCACTTACGTATTCATTTATTAATTTACATGTTTTTATTCAATAATTAATTTTCTTTCTTACTCACTCATTTATTTTTTCTCATACATTAATTAATTAATTTAGTCGTTTATTGTTTCATTATTAATGTATTGATTAATTCGTTCGTTTATTTACTTACTCATTTGATGAAAAGTATTTTTAATAATAAAAAAAGAAAAAAAAAGATAAAAGTTTCGCTTCTAGCTTGTGTCTTTATGACACTTTTTTTTTTTAGGACCTGCCGTCCCATTCTTCTCCTTGCAGTGAAGTGGGACTGTTAGATTGTAATGCAGCCGCATAGGCGGATTTACGAGGGTGCCAGGGGGTGTGCCGCACCCCCAAAATTTTTGGTTGGGTTTTGAAAAAAATTAGTTTAGTATACTTCACTCAGAAGCCGCAGTTGGGGAAAAAATTCATAGCTGCTATACTAGTAAATTTACTTGAATCCAGTGTATCACTACACGTCGCTGGTGCAAGAATAACATAACTACTCATATTAAGAATTAAAGTAATTTTATCCATTTGTAAAAAAAAAAACCTAATAAATAATTTCATGCAAATAAAGAAACTTCTCAAACAATTTATTGTTCAGTGCTGTCTTATTGTATGGAATAATTGCATGTTCTGCAATTGGGTATTTATTCGTATATCAATACCAATTTTTCTATTTTGAAACAACAATGGCAAATAAAGTCCAAAAAAAAATGGCTATTGCAAGAAACTTTATCAATAAAACCTACACCGAAATCAACCGAAAACTAACGTTTTTAAGGTAAATTTTCAAAAAATTTTGAAGGAGGACTCCTGAACATTTTGCTGCAGTGGTGCATTAAGGGGGGAGGGGGCACAAGACTGGTGACCCTCCCCACAAAATGCTGAGTAGATGTTTTTAAAAAAAATATTCTTTATTATTGAGGAGAAGATAAGATCTCATTTTGGTAAACCCAGTTATTTTACGGAAAAAAAAAAGAATGTTGAGAAAAAATCTTAATTTCTCTTTCAAAAAGAAATATTGACATTTAAATTTTTCAGCAGCTTCAGATTATTGGCGGCGAATTGTGTGCCTTCTCCCCCCTCCTCGCACAATCCTCTTTCTGTCATATCTCCCCCCTCCCTATTTTTTTTTTTTTTCATTTTTTCTATTTCGTTTTCATTTTTTCTATTAGTCCTCAAAATTTTTCTCCTCCAAAGCCCTTTTTCCAGCCAAAGTTATCACAGAGTACCTCAAATTTCGTTTCTTTGGCTTCGCTTTGCCAAAATTTCCAAGGAAGATCTTCTAATCACCTAAATACATCGAAAATCGTTTAAAATTGCATTTTTGGAGCTTCAGTTTTGAAAAACTGCAGTATTCCTAACGTTACCAAATATGGTCTTACACTCATGTGTTTAAGACTTTAATTTAGGAAAATATACGAACAAGGGCCTCCAACTCCCTTTCTCTAATATCATCAAAGAGTGTTGATATTTTGGTTTTGAAAACTACTGTTTCGAAATACTTAAGTGGGAGAATCCCTTTTTATTTAATACCATAGAGTATTACAGAATAACTTCATTTTTAGGACTTCAATTTCGAAAATTTTCCAGGGGAGAGCATCAGAACACCCCGTCCGGTAACAGCATCAAAAATTGTCCTCCGTAGTATTTTTGGAACTTTAATTATGAAAAGTTAAAGAGGTAGCGTGGGGGAGGGGAGGGGGGTACGTATTTCTATCTGCTTTTCAAAAAATCGATTGGAGACAGTCTATAAATCTCATTCCTAACCCAAACTATAAATATGGACTATAATCACATTTATAAGACTAAAATTTTTAAAAATAGCCTTGGAGCCACACGTACCTTTCTTGCCCCTAAAATACCACCAAGAGCTGTAAAACTGCTTTTTCAAAACTACTACTTCTAATTTTTTCTAGGGCGTGAATCCCATTCCAAACCAGTAGCTGGATTCACCCATTGCTTCTAATATCATTTTTCGTTAAAGACTTTTTCTGCAGTTTGAAATGTTAAGAATTGCCCATCCCCTAATCTTACTAAATATGGTTTATATAGCGTTTTTTAGACTTAAAAGTGTGTCCCGCCCTAAAATTATTTTCTGATTTCGCGACTGCCTTGTTATTCCGGGAATACCTAGACTCCCCATATCCCTGTTACTGTTGCACCCCCAAATATTTCGGCCTAAATCCGCCTATGTGCAGTCCCACTTAGTACATAAGTTGTTACATTTTAATAAATAAGTTTTTAGACTTCAATGTCAAACATTTCTGAGCAATGGGGTTTCGAAATATCCATCCCTCCCGCAAAGTCTCAACATATAGCCTAAAATTCTGTTTTTAAAGTTTCAATGTCAAAAATTGTGAAGGGCAACCTCCGAACTCTGCTCTTTCATAAAACGTGCTCGTTAGGAGTTCTCCAAGGACTGCCTCCAATTCAGCCTTAAAGTTTTCAATTTCAAAATGTTTCCAAGTGGATGTTTCTAAAGTGGGAGATTCCTTTCTTCTCTAATATCTCCAAAAGTAGCCAAAAGTAAAATTTTCAAGGGAGTGGTCCCAAACCTTTCACCCCTTTCCCTAAGATTATCACCACTGATAGCTTAAAATTTAGCTTTTAGAAAATTCCACAGCACAGTCCGCCTCTTCCTTTCTTAAAATGGACTAAAATTGACGTCAGTTTAGAAAAACATTACAAAGGGTGTCATCTCCAATTTTCTCTGTCGTTATCAAAATAGTCTCTAATTGCACTTTTACGCTTCAATATCTTAAAATTTTCAGTAGGTCACCGGGTTCCCCTCACGTTGTCAAAGTTAGCTTAAATTTGACTTCAGCTTTGAAAAAACTCCCCCAGTCGAGAATCCCTAATTCCTTTTTCATTGATTTTAACAAAAATTGCCCAAACAACTTGCTATTTTGGCGTCAGCTTTCAAAATTCTTTCGAGAGAGGCCTTTGAATCCCTCTCCCTTCTTGAACTTTTTCTCCTGACTAAAACTGAGTTCTGAATTCTTGAATTTCAGAAATTTTCCGGGGGAGGTCGACGATCCTCCCATCTCTGTCCTACTACTAACGTCACTAAAGACAATCTAAAATTTCGTGTCTAGGTCTTGTAGCAATTGCTATGTAACATTTCTGTCAAAGCACTAAATTGCGCATCCGGAATTTCTCAGTTTTAGACTTGTCTAAAGTTATTTTAACTCACCCTCATTCTTTTTCTGGCCCAAATTAAATGCAATCATTCCGTAAAGGGCTTCAAAAGAATTCTCCAATCGGGCCCCACCATCGTTAAGGCCGGCTCTGTTCCCACGGCAGTGTTTATTTAAGAATTTGCTTTGCTTATTAACCATAGTATTCGGATTTTCGACTACCCACTCTGAAATTGGTTCCAGTTAGTCCAGATGAACGATGTTGTACTGTATAGGACTGTTAAAAACCAAATTTTAAAATTTTGGGATTAAAGTGCAAATACATATGAAACAGTGAGAAACAAAGGGATGCAAGTGGCAAAATTAAAAATTTGGAGATAACCAATACACATGGTAGGTGAACCCCTCCTCTGTCTTGGGGCAAGAGATGGTACTAGTACCACTGGTAGGTGCTGCTGTACTGCATAATTTAGGGGGGAAAATCAATGAAAGCCTACCTAGAACGTTATCTTTATAGTCGTTTTACTGGAAACTTGAAAATGTCCACTTGCATCCCTTTGCTTCTCACTGCCTCATATGAAAAATGTCCCCCGTGTAAACGGATTGATCAATCTACGAGTGAATAAATCATGGAAATTAGAAAAAATATTTAAAACAAATGAATCCCCGTTACAATCAAATTGAAATTCATTTTCATTCTCTAGGGATGCGCTATCATTTTACTCATAACAGGTTTTTTTTTTAATTCGAGTGATTGAGTACATTCTAATTTTGCTGCGAATTATCATTTTGCCGCCTCCCAATCCCAACAATCGTCACTTAACAATTATACTAAAAAAAAACGATCCCTTCAAATCGGAACGAAATCATCGTTTGTCATTGGTGGCTATCGATGCCTGAAGTCCGGAGAAAAGAAGAACGAGTTCCAAACAAAAGGGAAAGTTCGAAAACACCCCCGCCTGCTTTCTTTTTTCCCGTAATCTATAAAAGAGCTCAGCCCGATTGAGTAAGAAAATCATTTGCGCTCGGGTTACAGGTGCCGCTGGTCTTACGATGACGATACTCAGGCAAATTGGGGTACGTGACATTTTTATACAACTTATGAAAATTTAAATTCTCTCTTTTTTCCCCCTTCTTTTTTCTCTAGCTCTATTCATATATTGTTTGAGTCAAATTTTCGATTTGGTTTCGCTTTATTTTATAAATGTACTTTTGACTGGGGGGGGGGGAGGAGGGTTCAGTGTGTTTACAGTTTATGTAGTAAAAGGTGTTTAGTCTTCGTAAGCAAGAAAGGTGTTTCTCAGAAATTTTCGGTTATTAAGAACTTTTTTAAATAGTTTCGCAGCCCTTTAATAATCACTTTTTTTGACTCCATCAAAAGATCCGCTTTGATCCGAAATTTCTCTCTTCCTATTTTTTCCACTCATATCTTCATAGGAACATTGTATCTATTAGCATAAAATTGGCGAAAATTCGAAACTTACTGCATAGTTATCCAAAAAGTTAAGAAATAACGGTTATTTATTGTTTAAAATAAGGAATTATTTAAAGTTATCCAGCCGATAAGAGTAACTTTGAACCATGTCAGAGATGAAACGCAAGCTAAAGTATTTTAGTAAAAGTAGCGCACCTTTGAACCAGAAAAATAAAATTTCTAAAAGTTTAAAAACTCCCCAGTTTTATTTCGCAGCACTACAGGGTTTCTATAATTTGTTATATTGCATAGAACAGTGATTTTCAACAGGTGATCCGGCAGACCGGCGCCGGTCTACAGAAAAATTTGGCCTGTCCTCAGAATACACTCCAATTATCATCCAGCCCCAGGCATAACAGAACACCATAATAATCAGGGCCGGATTTGGAGGTGTGGCGGCTCCAGGGCAACGAAGGAGTGGAGGTCCCTAATCAGGGTTCGAAAAGATCATCATATTTTCGAAAATATTCGATACTTTGATATATATATCCGAATATTTTGATATATATGTATATATCCGATATTTTCGATCAGCACTTTAATAGCAAATACATTCTGAAGTTACTGCTATTTATTTTTTAATATTATTATTATTATTATTATTTATCGACTTAAAATTACTGTTTTTTATTTATATATAAACATACATTTCATTTTAAAAGTTATGTACTTTTAAGGTTATTTTCATATGATATTTTCAATCATTTGCAAAATCTGATAACTTAATTTTATAAAAATACTAGCAAAAATACCCGGCAGGTAATAATTATGAGAAACAATCGCTACTTTCATTTGTTTTCGGTTGTAGTTGATAAATATATTTATCAATTGTGCATGATGAAACAAATATAATTAATTCTTGCATAATAAAACTTAAAAAAAAAGAATAACTTTTCTTTGATACAATTTATTCAGCATATAGTTCATATGTTTAATAGACAGTATGGTTTCGTGCATCAGATGTAATGCTTAATTTTATAATGCTACGCATAATTTAATTCAGAACCAAAGTTTCAATGATTTTTTTTTTTTTTAAATTAATGGAAAGCAGAAAATAAAGCAACCCCCCCCCCCCTCCCGAAAAAAAAAACAGTATAACCAAAACATTTTCACATACGTTTTCAAACAACAAACTTCTTTTTAAGCTCGTTTGAAATTGTTATTTAATGTATAAATTGCAATAAATATGAAATGATTAATATTCAATATCACAAACTCCTTTTTATATTTATTGAAGGTTTGTAGTTACATTACTGAAATAATTTTGAAAATTCTTCATTACTAAAAATTGGAATAGTTTTCACAAGATTTTTTTCAGTAACAGAATTTTACATTGATTTAATTAGTACTAGAAAACACATATATGTATTGATATTAATAGGTTATTAGGTTGGATGCTGGATAATATATTTATACATGCTTTGTAAAACTGACATAGACCTTGAAAAATTGCCAAAAAGCATCACAGTATCATGTACAATACCAATATATAAAATATATCATGTAAAATTAAAACATGAAAAATTTATTTTTAACCATATGTTTTAGTGGTATATTTCTTTATTGCTTACTAGTGGTACCCGCACGGCTTTGCCCGTAATAGAAAAATTAAAAGATCTTTTGGTTCGCCTGTATATTTACAAATAATGTATGGTAAATTTTCTTGTCAATTGGCTTGTACCCATGTTACGGTTCCACGTTATGATAATTTCGTATCTCGCCAATTGGCTTGTGCCCATGTTACGGTTCCACGTTATGATAACTTCGTAATTTACTCGTCCATCTTATGATAATTTTGTTTTTAAAATTGGAATAGAAAAAGAACCACATCGAATTTTTGAAAAATCGCTTCGAGGTGCACACGCCCATGCTACAAATTAACTTTGCCAAATTTCATGAAAATCGGCCGAACGGTCTAGGCACTATGCGCGTCACAGTGATCCAGACATCCTCCGAACAGAGAGATTTTAGGCTTTATTATTAGTAAAGATTGTAATGTGCACTATTTATACATATTAGAAAAATATTTAACTAATCTTTTTATTCATTTTAATTTAGTTTTTTTTTTTTTTAATAGCATAAACTGCTTTGCTTATTTTTTTTTCTTGTTAGTTTTTTTACACAACTATACAACTCTGAAATTAAAAATATGCATTAATCATTGCATAGTATAAAACATTTTCCTTTTTTCTGATCAACTTAAATATTTAACTTGGGACTTGCAATCTGTATATAAAAATTGTTACATTACAAATAATTTATAAATATAAAATAAAAACGGATACTTGCAATTAGGACTTCCTGATATATCGATAATAATATTATTTTTGTGCAAGCATTCTTTGTAGAAATACAAAAAAAAAAAAAAATGTCTGGGAGAAAAAACGTAAAATTTGCTGACCCATGAAAGTTAGGATATTTTGTAAAAAATTTATTGTGGGGGCCCCTTTGTTGTGGAGGCCCCGGGGCAGTAGCCCCGCCTGCCCTCCCCTAAATCCGGCTCTGATAATAATCCTATACGACATATTTTACTTGAATTTTGTAATTAATTTTCGTAGTTTTCTATGATTTTTCAGCAGTTTATTATTTATGTATAATTATATTAGACAAACTGCTTACTTTATTATTAACATTTAAGTATTTTTCGTAACAGTTATTCATTATCAAATAAAAGTTTATTTATATACTAGTGGTACCCCGCGCGACTTTGCCCGTAGTAGAAAATTAAAAGGTCATTTGGTTCGCCTGTATATTTACAAATAATGGATAATGAATTTCTCACCAATCTGCTCGCCCATGTTACGGTTCCACGCTATGATAATTTGATAATTAACTCGTGAACGTTATGATAATTTGCTCGTAAAATGTTCTTAAAATTGGAATAGAAAAAGAACAAAATCGAATTTTCGAAAAATCGCTTCGAGGTGCACAGCCCCATGCTACAAACTAATTTTGTGCCAAATTTCATGAAAATCAGCCGAACGGTCAAGGTGCTATGCAGAGATTCCGACACAGAGAGATCCGGACATCCAGACAGAGAGACTTTCCGCTTTATTATTAGTACTTCATTAATTAATTTATTATTATGCTTATTATTTTGTAAGAAAAAGGAAAAAAGCCTCAGCAGTTTACAAAATGTTTGAAAAACCTCAGCAGTTCGCACAAACAATTACATGTTTTTAATGGTCCGCAAACGGGAGTTTGTTTGTTTTTCTTCTTTTTTTTCCGCAAGTGAGAAATTTTTCTTTTTTGCAAAAAAAAAGGGAGAAAAAGGAAAAGAAAAACCATCAACGGTATGCGAGTTTAGGGTAAGCAGCTGAATCCTGACCTTATCTTCTTATGTTATCAAAAATAGCCTAAAATGCGTTTTTAGGACCCCAATTTTTAACTAGTATGTTGTGGCCATCACGAAACTTTCTTCTATATTTTTCTTTTTTTTTTTTTCTGATCCCTCCCCATGCTTGACGAGGAAGCAATATTCCCAACAAAAACGAAATTACACATGCAAAAACTTGACGACCATCCCAATGTCTGAATTATTGCAAAAGCAAAGCAAAGAGCGAAAATTGAAAGTTATTTTAAAAGCCTTGCTTGAATTAATTACAAATATTTTATTTGTTAACAAATATAAGATGGCAACAGTTAAAAATTTTAAATCATTGAGATAATATTTCTAATCATTTCCATACAATTAAAATCACGAGAAATACGCAGACGACAATCTATTACGATTTATCTTTCTTATTGTTGCATTAATAAAACTATTTTTATTCGCTAAAAAATAATGATAATAAAAATAAATCAGCACCTCTTGGCGCGATTGGCGCCAAAGTTGAACCAAAGCCTGTTTACATATAGATTCACATATATTCCAAATTTCAACCAGAACGTAGCATTACTTCTTGAGATAGGGCACTCACAATGGAAAAAAAGAACGGGCGATTGCGCTACCCCCTTTTTAGCTGTTGACACCAAAATAAAATCAGCTCTTATACCCACTAAGGGGTACTTGCCGATAAATTTTTCTTTCATTCCGTTCATTATTTCTTGAGATACAGCAGGCACAATTGACGACGAAAAACGTTCTATAGCTCAACCCCCGTTTGAGTTATTGACACCAAAATTGAATCAGCACCTGTTCTTGTAAATGGCAACATATGGACCAAATTTTGTTTGATTCCGCCAGTTACTTCCTGAGGAATAGCAATCACGCGTAACTCAAAAAACGTCCCATTGATCCACCCCCCTTGGAGGAATTCGCGCCAAAAACCAATGGGCACAAGTTCACATAGGGGCACATATGTGTACCAAGTTTCGTTCGATTTCATGCGGTAGTTTTTGCTGTAGCGCGGCCACAAAAAACTGGTCACACACAGACGTGACACACACACACATACATACACACATTTTCCAAAAATAGTCGAAATGGACTCAGCACACCTCAAAAAGTTCGAATCCGTCAAAATTCGAAATTCGAAAATTTGCACGAATCCAATACTTTCTTCTATGTATTAGATATAGAAGAAAGTAAAAACTACTTGGAAATTTCATTTTCGAAACACTTTCGAAGGAGATTCCTAAATCCATCCCTCTCACCTAACGTCTCTAAAACTTGAGTTATAAAATTCCATTTTAATGAAATTTCTGGAAAGTTTGTTCAAAATTTTCGGATGGCCTCTCCCAAATTGATTGGCTGGATCCGCCACTGGTGTCATGGATAACAAAGTTTTTTTTTAGAGAGCAAAGGAACCTCAGGAAAGAATTATCCTTCTGGAGGAGTTTTAAAAATGGCAGTTTGAAATTTGCATTTTAATAAAAACAAAATCAAAGGAAAACATTTATGAAACAACTTAACAGACGGCAGAACAATGGGATTGTTTACTTCAGTCAAAAGTAGTATATTTTCGTCACTGAAATTAATAGAATAAGCAAAATAATAATAACAATAATAACATGAACCCAAAAAATGCTTTCATTTTCCCAACAGTTATTTTTTAATTATTTTTTTTAAATGTCCGATTATTAAAACAAGGCGTGATCTTGATGACGTCACAAATGATGCTCTTTTGCACATCATTCTTTCGCGTTTCCACGTTATAATAATCAAGAAGCGAATTAAAATTGCGCTCTACGCTTGCTATCAACCATATCGTTGCCAATACACGTGAGTAAAGATGCGAGTTAAATATTTTGTTCTGTGAATGGCAACACTTAATGGCATTTCATCATTTGTGATGTCATCGGCAGAAGCATAAACAATGAAAGCGCACCGATTTAAGGGTTTTTTTTTGTTAATATTAAACTTAAACAAATTATTTAAAAAATGGTCAGATCCTATGTTTTTAAGCATGCTCTTCCAGAAAAAAAATACTTTTAAAATTTTGGAAACGACCCCATAGTATACCAACACTATTCCATCTCACTTTTCCAAGCAATGTTTCAAATGGTGAAGTATTAGCCCGGGGCCTCTTTATGGCTGTGTTGTGAAGACTTTTATGTCACTACCTTAACTACCCTTAAGGCACCACCGTGCCTTACACCACACTGGAGCTAACTGGCAACTATGCTTGAAGAAGAGAGATAGGAGACACAATGAGTTTTAGAAAATAACAATCTCTTTAATATCGTTTAACATCGAATGCAGGGATGCTCACCTGGGGGAGGGGGGGGGGGGGTCATGGCGCATGCTGTGCCATTGAAATTTTTAGAGGGGTGTTTTTTTCTTTTTTGGGGGAGGGAATTTTGTTTTTGGGAGGGGGGGCCTTCGCGATATTTAGGGGTGCGCCCCCTTGATCTTAGGAGAGGGGTGGGCACTAAGGTGGTTCAAAAAAAATTCCACTTGAGTCCTTGACACCCTCTATTTTTTTAGACAAATTTTAAGAGGGTGCTCAATGGCCCCTTAATTTAACATTAGCCGTAGTATACAAATTGCCACAAATTGAGAAATACATTTAACTTCCCCAGCTGTTTTTTTTTCCTTTCTTTCTTTTTTTTCTTTTTTTTTGCAAATAATTGTTTTATTGCAATGTATATATGCATATGTCTAGCGTATATTATAATATATAGCATTGTTTTTTTCAGTTCGAAGTATTTTTTGAACCCCCTTCCCCATACTATTGAAGTATGAGGGAGCACTGGCGGATCATGGGATTGTGAGGCCCCAGGCGCAGCGGATCCGGAGGCCCTCTATTGACACAACAAAAACGATATAGTTTATTAATATTAACAATGCAGAAAATCATATTTTTTTAAATTTTTTGAATAAAAAAAACAAGCTTTGGAGGAGGTGAGGGGCGCAGTTACATTCTTATTCAAAAGGGGTGGCGCAACCAGAAAAAAGTCTTAGAAGGGCGGGACACTTAAAAAAAGGGGGGGGGAACCTGTGATGTGATAAGTGAAGGGGGGTCCGGGGGTTCTCCCCCGGAAAAATTTTGAAACTTGAAGTTTTAAAAACGTAATTTTAGACTTTCTTTGCTGATGTTTGGGGACAAAAAGGTGCAGGTGTCTCAGCGGAAAGTAGTAGAAATTGAAGCCTTACAAATGCGATTATAGGCCATATTTCTTAGCGTTAGGGTAAGGGATGGAGCCCAGGGAGTGCCCCCGATCAATCTTTTTTAAAAATAGATCGAAATCAATTTCTCTCTCCCCCTTCCCAATTTTCGAAATTGAAGTTTCAAAAACGCAATTGTAGACAAACTTTACATGTTAAACAATTTTTCAAGAAAGAGGTACTGAATCTCTTCTGTGAAAATTTGTTCGAAAATTATGGCTCTAAAAACTTCGCAATTTTTTTTTTACTCAGGGGCGATTCCACTTAAGTTTTTTCTAAGTGTAGTTTAAAAAACTTGATTTTTTTATAATATTAAAGGAAGGTAGTTCGGGGAACCCTTGCTCGAATATTTCCTGAAATTTAAGTCTTAAAAAGGCAATTCTTAAGATCATATTTTGTAACATTAGGATCAGTAATTTTTTGAGGGTCATTTAATAAGTCATCAATGAAGCCCTTTTACTTTCGTTCCTTTATTTATTTATTTATTTTTTTGACTTTAGTTGGATGATGAATTTCTTTCGGAGTACGTTTACAGAATGAAGAAAATATGAAAGAAACATCAGAATTTCTGAGTATCCAGATTTTTTGACAGTATTTTCCTGGAAGTATTTATTTTCTTTTTAAATTCAAAATTCGAAAATCCTTATTCTGCAGAAGTTTTCAAGTAAACCTTAAAACCTATGTTTTTCTATTTATTTATTTATTTATTTTTATCATAACCATCATTTTTTTAAAGCATTAAAACACGCTCTTTACCTATGCAGAATATGGCATATGTACCCTCCTGAAAATAAAACTGAAACACTTCTATTGTTGGGGAAAACTTAACCTGGCAGCATTGTGAAAGCTAAGCAGATCTAATTCTTAATTATAGCATTACGACGGGTACTGTCAGGTTACGTTTGCCCCAACTACAGTTTATATATAAAACGCTTGCATTTAACGAGTAAATCTATCTTTATGAAGTAGAAATTGTAAAATGTATTACTAACAAATGGCACCAGTGAAAGAAGGAGAACATTCAAAATCAACTACTTTCGCAGCAGAGGCATTTAAAATTTGTATAGTAGTTTTATAAAGCGTTTATGCAATGAATTGACAGATGTTCCTTTTCTCTGTAATGGAAATATAATTTAAAGAGGAATGAACAGTATATTTTTTTTTTCCAAAAGCTATGCCTTTGTACCATTAAACCTATTATATTCAAAACACCATATCATCATTCAACACCACGATAGCATCATAATTCTAAAAATTAAAGTTGTTAAAACACATTATTAAACTTATCTCAAAAAGAATGGTCTTGCGGTTGATTGAAGACACAGAGCAAAAGCACGTTCACGAGCAGGAGTGAATCAAAACAACGAATGACGAACGTTCTTCGTTCTTCCTCCAAAAAAAGAAAAAGAAAAAATTCCCGCCTTTTCCAAATTACTTATTTAACTGAATACGTCATAAAACTATCTTGTTACGGGTTGGTTGTTACTCTAGTTGTTACTGGTGGGAAAGCGGGAAACTTTGCAAAAAGTAAAGAAAGAAAACACAGCTGTGTCATTGTGCCGATGGCTTCGATCTGGACCCCCCCACAGATCTGTCTGCTCCCTTCGGCTCTCTTCTCTCTTCTAGATAAGGAAGGGCAATATAATTGTTCGTCAAGAAAAGTGACCATTCGAAGAGGTCGAGTTACGTCAACTTACATCCCATTTAGTAAGTCCTGCTTGCCTTAAAAACACCGAAATCGCACAAATGACGACTGGGATATTTCGAAGACTGATATAATACTGCGACAAATGACGACTGGCTATCGTTTGTTTGGGGGGGGGGGGGTCTAACCCTCTCTAGACACGTCCTTGGCCAGCCAGGGATCTATAAATTTTGGGCCCCCCTGCATAAAAATCTGTAGGGCGCCTCCCCAGAGGTCAGCAGTTTATATTTGTAACGTTAATAAGTCGTAGTACTAGTTTTTCTTTTTTCTTTTTTTTTTTTAATTTTTCCTTCAATTTCTTCGGCCGTTGGGCCCCTTACGGACGTGGGCCCCCCGCACTGCGGGATCTGCGGGTACGCAGATCCGGGCCTGCCCTTGGCTATTCCAATTAAAGCAAATATCTTCATGATCAATAGTGTTTTTTTTTTTTAACAAGATGCATAACTCTTTACTCAGCCTAGTAGTAAGTGTCTGAGTGTGAGTACTCGGCCAAAAAACTACTTGGAACGGTAAAAATTATTCTAGCAAGATTAACTGTGCATTTTATCGGAAAGTAAATAGTTTTGTGGAGTATTTAAAAACATACAATTTTGTACTAAAATTCTGAGAAGAATGAGGAAAATCCAAACTCCTGGGAAAACCTAAACAAAGGCACATGAAGCCTGGGGCCCCTTAAGACTCAGGGGGCCTAGCTCTATTGGGAGCAATCATCCTGCGCCTAAAATCCATGATTATCTATCAATTTCCATGAGTTCAGATGATTTATCATGGAAAACCATAATTTTGAGGATGTGACACTTGGCGGCTCCGAGGCCCCCGGCTTTGCTGGAGGCCCCAGCTATCGCCTCATGCGCCTATGCGGTGATCCGCCACTGTGAGGGAGGGGGTTGAGCGCCCTTTTTCAGTTGAAATAGGAAGCTAAAATTCTTCCAGTATATTACTATCCACATGTCTAAAAATGT
Organism: Uloborus diversus; assembly: GCF_026930045.1. NCBI lineage: Eukaryota > Metazoa > Arthropoda > Arachnida > Araneae > Uloboridae > Uloborus > Uloborus diversus. The sequence goes on from NC_072731.1 coordinate 222,975,253, forward strand.
TGGGGGATGTCCTGTTATATAGGAGAAACTTTTTTCATATGCATTTTTGAACCAGCTTAGTGGCCACATCTGATCGAATGGATACTTACAATGTTTTGTATTTTTAATTTTTTGCGTCACTTGTGTGTATGTTTACCGTTTACATAACTACGCAAATGAATTCGGTAAGAATCTTGAAACGAATCTCTTTGAACTACGATCTGTTATCGGAGTAATGTTTGTCTACACATAAATTTTCTTCTTTTTTTTTCATAAAATTATCACGTGCCCACCAGCCGGAGAGTAGAATCAAACAATCTGGTACCGAAAAATTTACGAGTGCAACCCTAGTACATACGGCATTAGTTTTCCTTTAAGGAAAACTTACTGGTTATTTAAACCAGCAGAAGTTATCAAGACGCATTGATCCGCAAACGATGTGACTGGTCCTCCTTCAACTAAGCATGTTCTATTGACTAAACTTAAAAGCGTTTTTATTGACATGGTATCTAAATTTTATGAAATATAAATGTTGGTCCTAATTAGTTGTTTATATGTTTACAACATCAAGCGTTAATTTGTATATTTTCCATAATCAAATGCACAGCTAAGTGGTGGGGTGTGTGTGGAGAAAAGTACCTAAACACCAGTCAGAAATGGTAATTGAATTCTGAGTCATGAACAATTTTACGTAAAAGGGAAATTTCTTTTTTCCAGAAAAAAAAAAAGAATAAGTGAAGAAAAACAGGGGTGTACCAGAAAAGGGGAAATTTTTTCCGGTGTGTTACGACTTTTAATAAAAATATTAACGTTCGTACTTAAGAAGAAGAAAAATGACATGAAAATTTAATATTTAGCGGATATGAGACTGTGCCAACAGTAACATATTTAGCTTTATAGGGCTTTATAATCTTTCTTTTGTAGATTATTTCTAGCAGAAGCACTTTTATAGTTTCTAAAAATGTGTTCTAACGAGATTCAAATGCGTTATATAGCAGTTGAAGCAGATTATTAATTAGTGTATTTACCTTAAAATTTACGATATGGTATCACACGTTCTCATAAATACAGTAGTTTTTTTAAGTATGCTATTTGCCCTTTATTCCAGGAATTTTAAACTTAAGCTTTTTGTTTATAGAAACATATATTTCCATATGAATATATGGGAAGATTATTGACATCAGAACATTATTTAAGAAATAAGAACATTATGCATCTGAATATTTATTTTTTATTCATTTATTTTACGTTATTTATTAATTTATTTCTTCTTCTTCCAGAAAATAATGATTCGTTCGCGTTGTGGGTATGACTAGAATGTATCAAACAAAACACGCACAAATCAGTTTTTTTAATTAACAAAAACGTTTTTAGAAAATTGTTACTTTGTATCAGTGGTGCCCAACCTACGGAACCCTTGTCTTACGTGACAGCGAACCTGGCCCGCGCGGCCCGCTATGTTTAAAGATCAAAAACAACAATCTAAAACTTTCTAAAAAAAATCTTTAAACCACCCAACATACTCTTTTTGTAGCAATCTCAATCGAGTCACAGTCGAGCAAAGCCTTTCATTGCTGCTAATATTTCTTTTTCTTGTCTTCTGTTTCAGTTCGAAATAATTAACAATCTGGAGTCAAGTGTACAGAAATTGGTGTCTGAAAAACAGTTGCTAATTCTTCATTAATACAATACTTTCCAAGTAGTGATAAGAAATTTTTAATTTTCTTCCCTTTTTTGTTTCCTATAGAAAAAGTATTATTACTATGTATAATTAATTTTGATATGCGTTCTGGCCCGCGAGATTTATCTTAATACGAGGTTCTGCATTCGGATACAAAAATATTGGGCATCACTGCTTCATAACATGTATCGTGGTTCTTGAAAATTCAAATATACAGGGTGTCCGAAATGTCCTTGATACATTTTAAAATTCATAAAAAACAACAAACCATCGTATGAATATGCGTTTTGCGCCAAATTCTTCACAAGTTCAAGAACTTTTTATGACACCGTGAAAAAAAAGGATAAAAATAAAAAGAAAAAAGTGTAATTATAACTAATAGCTGTATAGTCACAGTAAGAAAAGCAATTGACAAGTGAGGTAAATTTGAGCTTGAAAATTGAATGAATCAATTAAACCAACATTTTGATGCACAACAATTGCAAATTACTGCAGACACGTGTTTCGGTGTTACAAGGAACACCTTTTTAAGTGCAAAGAAGTGTGAGCTTTTGGATGAAAACTCATGACTTTTCATCATTTCACCGAAACACGTGTCTGCAGGTAATTTGCAATTTTTGTGCATTAAACATTGGTTGATTGATTCATTTAAATCATGTGAGGTGTCTGATCATTTTATTAAAAATAGAGGGAGCAATTCCTTTCATTGCCAGAGTTCAAAGTTGGGGACATGGGATGAACTTGAGTATTGTTTCGAAGTGGTTCGAGCAATATACGGTGCACACATTGAACTATGGAAATGAAAGTATTGCTTTCTGATTTTTAAAATGATTAAGCACCTCACATGACACTTGTTTATCTTACTGTGACAATACTTTGTCTTCTTTAAGATGACGTAAAAAATTATTGAACCTGTGAAGTATTACGGCACCAACCGCATATTCATAAGACAGTAATCTGTTGCTTTTTGAATTTTTAAAATGTGTCAGGGACTTTTTGGACACCCTGTATATTAATTAAAAGAAGTCAAAAATACTGGAATAAAGTGCTAATATATGAGTATAAATGTCACATCCGTGAAAACGGATTGGGCAAATAATAATTGCCGAGGACATAATGCATCTATTCAAATATATTGTTACGAGTTCGATGCAACTTCAAATTTTCTTTAAATGACGACACAGTTCTTGAGAAAAACACAGGATATTTATTCACAACTATGTACAAGAAATATCGTTAACAACTGCTAAATTAACCATAGCAATTAAGCAAATATCAATTAACACCGTAAACTAAGCGGGTACACACGTATTTACATCAAAAATACGCGAAAACACAGCGCAAAGGCTAAGACACACTTCCAGCGTAACGGCTGAAAAAGGGACTCCGCAGTTAGAAAGCAAACTAAATCTCTCCCCCATTCACAGGACACACGGCGTTTTATACCGCTTTGGAAAGTTCGACAAAATTCTATTTCTTCCTGGATGTTTTGCTTTTATTTCATTCACAAATCTTATCATTCAGAAATGAAGGAACTATATACTTCATTCGAATGTAAGGGTGTTGTACATTCATAACAAAAAACTATTTACAGATTACATTACTAAGATAATTTTAGGTGAAAGATAATGGAATAAACGCCAAATGTAGCCAGATTACAACAAATTAATCATAAAAATAATTACTATTTACAGAATTTGTAACAATATTTTTATGAAATGTAAATGATCTTTGAATTGTTTCATTAGTTTCTCTATGTGAACACAAAATTATGCCTAATAAAAAAGTATTTTTTAAAGTGAAACTTTTTCTGTGAGGGCTTTTAAATTCTGATCCCACATTGTGTGACAGAAGTGACGCATCAGTTGTTTTATAATTGTTGCCAAAAACAATGAAAAACAATAGTAATTATAAAACAATAAATTTAACAAATTAATTTCAGGGCTGAATCTAAACAAGCAACATTTGTTTATTTTATTTAAACTTTTCAAATAATTCCAATTGTCGAAAATTTCTTTAATCCAAGTCAAGTCATTAGTTTCAAAAAGTAATCCACATTGCTGAAGTTCAGCCTTGAAATAAATTTGTTAACTTTTATTAACAACATTAATTTTGTAATTACTATAATTTTTCATTGTTGTTGGCAGCAATTAAAAAGCGGATTTCGAGTATTGTTTAGTTCTCTGCTTTTCATAATCTATTTTCTTCATTAAAATATATAAATTTATGGTGACTGTGACTAAGTCGGGCGCAGAAAGAACAAGAGCGTGACGTGAGAGAAAACGCGGGGTTGAAGTGACAGTTCAGAATGTAAAAAAAAAGAAAGAAAGAAGATAAAAGTTTCACTTCTATAGTGTGTCTTTACGGCAAACATCTTTTTTCATCTAATTAATTTGTTACAAAATTATTTTGAATTAACTGGAGTCTCGGTTAAGTGAGGTTCCACTGTACGTAAAATCTTTCCCGACTCAAGGTTGTGCAGCATTAGTGGATTACGTGAGGTTTTGAAATAAAAATGAAGTAGAATATAAGGGAATACAGTTAGCAACTATGATTTCAATGTATGACCAAAGGAACAGACCCCGTGTTTTTAAAAATCTCATCCTGTTTTTTCCCTCCTTAATCTCTACAACCCATTTCATGACCTCAAATATTGTAACCAACAGAAAGGATTTACTTTCAAAACTTCCGGAGTACTAAAACTCGTAAAGTTCTTTGCTTGGAGATTACGCAGGAAATTGATGACGATTATATTGCGCCATTTGTTGCGAGTGACCGATCAGGAAATAGGTTCTTAAGGCTTTTGAACGATTTTGTATTTATTGCAGGCAACTTATTAGGCCGGCCCATTAAAATCGGAAGTTATTATTTTCGTTGGTCGTTTTTTTTTTTTTTTTCTTCTTCTTCTTTCTTTTAATAACAGGAAAAAGAGTTACAAACTATGATAAGAAATCAAAAAATGGTGAAAGTAAATGAAAACAAAATTAGTTCAGAAGATGACCGCAATCAAGATCCCTCCCCCCCCCTTAATAATAATTGTACTTTTCGAAACAACAAAGATTCCGTACAATAAGAAATCATATTATAGTACATATGTTTTGGGAACAACATGTTGCTCATTGGCGATCATAATGGCGCGTCTCAAAAAAAATATATTTATATATTATATATATTAATTTGAATTTTTGGCATCTTGAATTCAAATTATGTTTTTCGCAATCACGAGCGTGTGTGTGTATGAATGCGCGTGTGTGTTTGTGTAGACGCATGTGTGCGTGTTTGTGTAGGCGCATGTGTGTGGGTGCGTGTGTGTGGGTGCGTGTGTGTGGGTGCGTGTGTGTGGGTGCGTGTGTGTGGGTGCATGTGTATGTATGCATGTGTGTGCGTGTTGTGTATGCAGTGCTGTGTGTGTACGCGCGCGTGTGTGTAGGCGTTCGTGTGTGTGTGTATGTAGGCATATGTGTTTGTGTCTGGGTGCAGGCATGAGTATGTGTATGTGTGTGTGTAGGAGTGTGTGTTTGTGCGCAGGCATGAGTGTGTGTATGCGTGTGTGTGTGTAGGATATGGACGCAACCTGGAGACGGTTTTGCAAGAGGAGCAGCATCGTGAGACCGGTCGACGCGATGGTGGTGCTGGCAGAGGGAGGTGGTGGGAAAATAAAATCATAGGAATTCAAAACAGTCAAATGAAAACAATAAGCAATCGTGATTGCTCAAAAAAAAATTGTATTCGAAAAGAATCTATAGGTTTTACAAACAAATAAATTGTAATTGATTAGTACTCAAACAATACACTGTACTACAAAAAGTATGATACGTTGATTACTGGCCGTTTTTTTTTTTTTTTTAGCCTAAATTATAGCTTTATAATTTAAGTCTGAAGATTTTTCCTTTGGAAATTTTAAAGATAAGCCACAATTGCTTTTGCCGTCAATGCGCAACCTCGCCCCTAGCAAGAAAAAAAAATTTAAGTTCAGATTTTAAATCGATATTTGTTAATTTTTTTATTTTAAGGATTAGATTCTTTTAATAAACTTAATAATTAAATTCTCTAGAGATACACATTACGGTTACAATGTTATATTAGAAAAACGCGGATTGTAATCTCCACAAAATATTTTTATACAATTTTCCAAACAATTAGATCTTTTATTTCGATATCAGATCGTATGAAATATTTCTCCTTTTTTTTCGCCATAACTTTGTTTCAATCATTTGTTTACAATTTGTTGTATTTGCTGTACTTTCTACGTCATTGCTATTGTTACTATTTTCACTGAACATAGTTATATTAATTACAGTTAGAGCAAACCTAACATGGCAGTGTCGTAATGATGTGATTAGGATCGGCGTAGTCTTCACAATGTTGCCAGGTTAGGTTTGCCCCAACTATAGTAATATTTATTTGTAAAACCATAACGTGCTTATTTCTGGTCTTGAAAAGATCTAACATTAATTCGTTCTTTTAATTTCTTCGAACATTACTAAGACTTATGCATGAATGGGGAGATATTCGAAGTTCTAGAGCTTGAATGCACGAGTTTGCGGTGTTTTAAGAAAGAAGAAGTACAGTCGAACTCGATTATAACCGAGTGCTCTTAAAAAAACGAGTTCGGGAAAAAATCATAAAAATTCATCATGGTTGCTTTTTTTCATGTTTTTAATCGCAATGTTCCAAAGAAGTTGGTTACATTGCTTTGAACTGTCTGAATGTCTCTTTCTTATGTCATTATTTTTGAGGAATACATATACAAATAAATAATTTTTACATGTTTCTTTACTCCACTAATTACAAAAAGCGCTGTCTTTGCTTGTTCTCAGGATTTATAATTTATCACTAACTTTGGTTAACTCTTAACACTGTACCAACACAGTACTTCTGATTTCCTCGCTAAATCCGGGTTCTCGTTAAATTAGGGCTTCTTATAAGCAAGTTTGACTGTAAAAACATTTCAATTATGCGCGTACAAGGCGGACATCCCATTGGACATGGCATATCCTGCGGAATTGGCATGGTCTTGGCTTTACCTCTTTCGGCAGCCATTAGCAAGTGACTGCTGTGCCTCCTATAGTTAACTTGAACTGCGAATTTCAACAAGCTCCTAAGATAAAAAATGCAAAATGCTTTTTTTTTTTTTTAAATATTCATATTTTTTGGAATTTTATTTCAAGAAAGAATAAATGTTTAAGCTTTATTTTCTGAAACGCTTCTCGAACAAGATTATGGACAGTTTTCTTAATGCCATTTTGATGCTATCAGTGTAGTAACTCAGGGACACAGTTCGATATCTTGGGAAAAGAAAAATGTTAAGCTTGAAAAGTGACATTCAATTACTCAATCTTCGTTTGCTATATGGGCGATATTTTTCTCCTCTCGATAATGGAAATTTAATGTCAAGTTGATTCCATTTCCATTAAGTGTGAGAGTTTTCTTTACTCAAATCTAATTTTGTACATAATTATGTCGTTTCAAAAGAATTCAACTTGCCCTAAAGGCTCCACCAAGTTGGCGGGCACTGTAATTGAACTAACACAAACGAAGAGATGCCATTTTCGGCTGCAGTCAACCGAAGAAAGTTAAAATTCAGATTGAATGCAGCAGAGATATAAAATCGTTTTAATTCCGAAAGGTTTTTTTCTCTTATCTATTTATGAAGAAAAATTGAAATGAATGAATATTCTGAATTCAACTTAATAAACCCAGAATTGTTTTCTATTTTGAGTCAAAAATTTATCTTCGTACTCGAATTAATGAAATTATAGAACTTTTTCCCGTTTTTAAAATACCCTGCTTCTCAACTTAAAGGTTGTTAGTTTTGATTAATCTGCTCTGATTCAAACATTTTGACCTCCTTTTTTATTCTTCACTAGCGGTAGCTTTGCCCGTAGTAGAAAATTAAAATGAATTTCTCACCAATTGGCTATGTTCATTTGCTCGCCCATGTTACGGTTTCACCAAATGATAATTTCATAATTTACTCTTCCATGCTATGATAATTTTATGGGTGAAATTTTTTTAAAACTGGAATAGAAAAAGGACAAAATCAAATTTTCGAAAAATCGCTTCGAGGTGCTCACCCCTTGGCTAAAAACTAATTTTGTGTCAAGTTTCATAAAAATCGGCTAAACGGTCTAGGCGCTATGCGCGTCACAGAGATCCTGACAGAGAGAGATCCAGACAGACTTTCAGCTATATGATTAGTAAAGAAGATTTAAATTTCCAACATTAGCTTACGATTGGCAACAAGGAGACTATTTTAGTCATTGGAAGGCTTCAAGAAACAATCTCATAAATAGGAAAACTTTGAACTTAAAACCTTCTTTTGTCTCAAACATAATTTTTTTAAATTCCAAATAGTGAAACGGAATTCACCACCTCAATAAGAAAAAATACGCTCTTTCCAAAAATGCATTAGTAAACCGAAATTCTGCTTCATATTATCTTCCAATTATCCAACTTGTAGTGATTTTTTTTTAAGGAAAGAATTATTTCATGATCGCATGAACTATTTTTAATTTTTCCGAATGAAGACTTCGACGTTGCCTTTCATCCGCAGTTTCCTTACTTCTGTTCGGAAAACGGAAAGTCAATGCTAAAGAGGCACAACTTGAATTTTGAATGGTTCTATTTCAGGTTTTCTTCGCAAGTAATGCGAGCGTATTGTTCTTTTTTGCATATCGTAACAATAGAACTATTGCAATATAAAATCTTTCAGGATAATATAAAATCTTCTCACATTCCACATATTCCTACGCTGGAAAATTCTAAGCGATCAAGAATTAATTTTTCAAGAGAATGTCTTCAACTTTATCCGCATATTTTATAACAGGGGTTCCCAAATTTTTTCAATATGCGGCACCCTTTGAAGAACTAGAATTTTCTCACGGCACTCGTCATATATTGTACCTTGCAGTGACGTAGAGTAGGTGGGGGGAGGGGTTTTGGGGAGAAACTCCTCCCCCTCTTTCCCACAAACGTTGTTCCAAAAAATTTTTAAACAAGGAGAACCCCCCCCCCCCCCAACTTTTTTCCCTAGAAAGAAAAAAAAGTACGATTTCCAACTGAATATCATCGTGTAACAAATTCACTGCTGCCCCCTCCTTCAGCACCATTAAAGATCGTCTCAAATTTGTTTTTCGAACAGCTATGGCACGACGAATCCCTGGACACTCCCAGATGGACTCTGGATGTGACCTCCCCCCCCCCCCCGAAACCATCTGTTAGCCACGCCACTGCTTCGTCGCAACGCAGGGAGCTCCTGCCCTATAAGAAAGTATTATTTAATCACTGTTACCCGCGGTAGTCTTCTTGTTTTCCAATAAACTTTCCTTAATTTTTAGCGATAGCAAATCAATTCCAAATGGCGGTTTTGTTTAACCTTGCGAATTTCCAAGCATTAAACGACCTAAAGGAGCAGTCCTCTTTTCAAAGCTTGACCAAGAAGAGAAGGCGCGTGGACTGGAAGCGGAAATGGGACACTTCATTTTAAAATAGGTAGTGTGAGTGAGAGCGCATAAGCGGAGTGGGGGTTACTTGGCGAAGATGCGTTGATATTTCGCAGTTGCGAATTCACACATTTAGAGAATTGGGGAGGGGGGGATTTTTAAAATGTTTAATTTATTTATTTAAATTTATTTGTTGATTTATTTTTAATGTAAACTATTTCATTTACTATTTTATTTTAATTTATTTAATTTTAACGTAATTTTATTTATTTAATTATTTAATTATTTTGTGTGTATGTGTGTGTGTTATTGGTGTAGCACGGAACGTTTCTAACAAAACAATAATAAAAATAATAATTTAAAATAAATAAATAAATAAGTAGGGCAAAGGGGATAAGAAAAATTAGGGGGGGGGGTCATATGGTACAGCAAAAGTTTTTAATACTCATACAGAATTCCTGGTAAAAATAGGATTGAAAATGCGCATAGTAGCACTGAAATAAGTTTTAGAAGGCTGTAAACCCCTGTGAGTTCTTTTTCGCGCGTGTGCACTTGCTCTCAATTTGATATAAATAAATTTCAAACACTTGAAAGCCTTCTTTGGTATGACCAAACAACAGGTTGCAGTGTGTGCAAGTGGGAGAAAAGGTTGGAGGTGCAATATTTCAATGCAAGTTTTAGTGGGGTTTCCAATATTTTCTGTGTCTAGAGCCCCGTGAAGTATTATTAATAATTTATATTATCTTCCTCGACCATATTTTTTCTTAAGTCCTTTCAACGAAGTATGATTAGATTGTGCTTTACCCAAAATGCTTAAAAAGTGCTCAATTTCCTTAAACAAAAGAATCTCCTTAATGCCATCATAGTAAGTTTGAAAAATATTTTCTGAGTAGTTTATGATTAGCAGAAGGTGGAATCTTCAAAAGACAAAGAGCCCGAAAAGAAGTTTCTATTCCATTCTCGAATTCTGCAACAAACCTTTTCCAGATTATGAAATGTTAGGCTTCATTTTTAGTGCAAACAGTGAAACATGGTCCCATTTTATTCTAGTTAAATTGTTGTGAATGCCCCCAAATACCGCTTTAAATCAGGTGCTTTTTAGAAGCTTAGTCCCCGTTCCCCTCATGTTATTTTTTTTAAATTAATTTCATTTATAATTAACCCCTCCACCCCTCCCCCTCCAATCTAGCGCTCAGTAAAGTGTATTGAGAAAAAATAAATAGCATTTTCAACGATTTTACAACCACCATAAATAATCCATACTGCTGGTTTTGAAGTTATTAAAAAAATACAGAAATTTGTTTTCATAACGTTGTTTCCAAAAGTTTTAAAATATAATTTAGCTTTTGCGGAAACAAGAAATGATGATTTTTTTTACGTTTTGATACTGTTTTCAAGTCCGTCATTTGGAAGATCAGGGGGTTATTTCAACCCCTTCCCTGGATTTTAAAACACAATGTAACCATGCATTACGTTGCTTTTTTACCTATAAAAATTGAGTATATACCCTTTGCCTCCCCCCCCCCCCAACACTTCGAAATGACGAGGCTGACTGCGTTGTCACTACCTAAGCCCCAAACTTAAACCAAACTTTTCAAACTGAAGTGAAACTTTATTAAAATAAGAACTGTAAAGTAATGTAGTCAGGGGCATGCACCGCCACCGGAGAGGGGGGGGGACACCTGTCGGCCCGGGATCGAGCCTGAAGGAGCCCGAGATTTCTAAAATAAGGGGTGAAATTTTGTGGGGACGTACGGGTAAACAATTTAGAGGGGTGCCGTAAAAGACATTTGTGACGGGCCCCGAAATTTCCGTGAAAACGCCACTGAATGTAGTCCAACAAAATAATGTGCAATGAAACACATAATTAGCAATGATATTTAAAAATTCTTAAGTGGTAGCAAAATTTAAATTACTTATATTATTTCCCAGATGCATTCATTCCATATGCAACTGCTCACTATTTATGCTAATATCTCTCCAATATACGATGGCGTATATTGGAAACATTGATTCTAAAAATTAGGGAGTGCAGAACAATCATACAGTAATTACGCTCTGAGCATAAAAAATTTTTATGAAAAGCTCGCTGAACTGTGAAAGTTAAGATTCAGAGTAATATTACTGCTACAAATAATCTAAATAAAGTAGAACAGTCTGCTTCACTTGCATCAATTACATGATTTGCGCTGTTGTAAATTCGCCACTGTTTTTTTTTTTTTTTTTTTCTATTTATGCAACTGCCCCCTCCCTCCCCCTTCAATGGGTTCTTCTTGTCACTCTGCCTCGAGGAGCTTGTCAGGTGATAAAACTAAACTGTTCTTTTCAGAAAAAAATGTCTTTAAAAGGAAAAACGTTGCATTCTAGAGAAAGGAAAGTTGTTAATGTGAGAAGTTTTTTGAAAAAGAAGCTAAGTCTGGCGAACTTTTAATTTCAATTCATAAAGTGCAACATAGAATATTTGCCGCAACTGGAGTTTCAGTTAGGACTATCCAACGTATAAAAAAAGAATCGCTTTCGAATGACCTGTTGTTATCTCCTGGAAAACATCGCCCTCAACCTGTTGATCGGAAAGCGTTTTTGGATAGTTTTAACTTATGTGTTGTGAGGGGCACGATAAATGAATTTTATAAATCAAAAAAGATGCCTACAATACGATTAGTATTGCCAATTTTAAGAGATAAAATTAATTTCCCCTGGAAGAGGGAAACGCTAAGAAAAATCTTACACAAAATTGGATTTCGATGGAAAAAATGTCAGAACAGGAGAAAAGTGCTGATTGAACGACCTGACATCATTTCATGACGATGCAGATACTTACGAGAAATAAAAAAGCATCGTCAAAATCAAAGGAATATTGTGTTTATTGATGAAACTTGGATTGACAATACTCTTTCGTTTTCCAAATGCTGGCAAGACGGAAAAATTGGAGCTACTGTCGAAGATGGAGCAGGAAGTCGATTGATAGTAGTGCATGCAGGATCGAAAGAAGGGTTTATACCCAATGCAGGTTTGGTCTTCAAAGCAGGATGGGTCAAGGGTGATTACCATGGGCAAATGAATTCCGAAAATTTCGAAAAATATATTCCAGAAAATTTTTTACCAAACATCGCCCCTAACTCTGTAATAGTAATGGACTGTTACCCGCGCTACAACCTTCGTACCATACGAAGGTTGTAGACCCTGTACCATCGAAATATGCAACAAAATATGTGATGCGCCAGTATCTAGACGAAAGTCCAGACTTCAACTCCGAGAATTTAGGGGCACTTGACTCCGACTCCTGTGCTCGATAATTAATCGAACTCCGACTCCCCGAGTTCGTAGCCTTGGAAAAAATGTATACACGGAGGACAAATGACTGACTCCGATTCCTAGATATTCGACTCCGACTACTTTATCCCAAAATGAGATTGACTCCGACTCCGCAGCTATGGTTTTGACTGTGAAATAATTATTGTTGATCTGACTTGTTTTTATTTTTACGCTAAAGTTTTAATTTAGGTATTCAGTTTTCGGCGAATTCGGAGCTCCAGCGCTCGAATACGCTACCTTGCGGTATTTACAAAACTGCCGATGAAACTAAAACATTGCCACGTTGCGTTCCACGTGTGTCTGTTGACGTAAACACAGGCAGTTTGTTCTGAGTATTTATTAACGCAATCGATGAGTCTTAGTTTGCTTTCAGCTACAGAAATTAATTCGTCCCTTAGTAGTATTCTCGAGCTTCACAAAATAATGTTAGTTTTCCTTATTTCCTTCTAAAATATGAGTTGATTGAAAATAGTGAAAGCGAAAACTGGATTAACAAACTTGGATAACGTTATAGAAGGTAAAAAAAATTTATTGTTTTGTATAAATTTGTAAGAATATGAGTTTTTTTTAATCTTAAATTAATTTAACTAACCATCTTTTACAGCAGCATTTAGTTGGAATGGACAGTATGCAAAATATTTTCTTGAATATAATATCGTAGAACAAAATGAAAAATGTTTCACCGAGAAAGAATTTACTTTATTCCTTTTATTCTCAGCTGAAAGGTTTCGCCAAATTTGATTAGGGTTATAGTTTTAGTATTGTGCGAGCAAAGTAGCCTTGGCGAGATTTCGCGTTTTTAGTTAAACCATTTTTAATTTTTATCATGAGTGGAATAAAATGGTAGTAAGATTACAGAATTCGATAAGTAAAAAGAAATAATGGTCAATCAACTAAAAAGAAAACTACCACCATATATCCGTAAGAATTCTGTAGATGATTTGCATAACTTGACATAATTAAATCGTAACTCAGAAATTAGAAAAATCGAAACAGAAAAATTTTAAATTAACCGATTCGGGAATTCGAGAGAAATAACTCAGCAGCAAATGCAAAACAATAAGCGCTAGCCAAGCAAGGCAAAGAAGTATCATCTTCTTTCGATAATAATTTGTAATGTCATATTGAATTTTCTAGCATTAATTGTTGTTCTTGTCAGGCCACAATTATTATTTAGTTTTATCAAGAATTGATAAATATCGAATTCAACATCGTGGAAATAGCTGCTTAGAACTACGAACTACGTAGTTTGCATTAATCTTTGACGTTTAGTAATGCTTCTTGAATTCTCATTTCTTTCTACGTGGGCCAGAATATCCACAAGACTTTGAAAATTAATTTAAAAAGAATAAAGCGAAAAAAAAGCGTACGAACAAAAATCACAACACTTTTAGCATTTTCTTCGTTACCATGTGCGTTTGTTTTAGTTTTTAAGTCCGCCATTAGACAGTGACTTCAGTGCCCCCTATAGTTCGTTGGAGTTGCGAATTGACCATTATTTCTTTTCACTTATCGAATTCTGTAATCTTACTACCATTTTATTCCACTCATGATAAAAATTAAAAATGGTTTAACTAAAAACGCGAAATCTCGCCAAGGCTACTTTGCTCGCATTATACTAAAACTATAACCCTAAACAAATTTGGCGAAACCTTTCAGCTGAGAATAAAAGCAACAAAATAAATTCTTTCTCGGTTAACATTTTTCATTTCGTTCTACGATAATATATTCACGAAAAAATTTTGCATACTGTCTATTCCAACTAAATGCTGCTGTAAAATATGGTAAGTTTAATTAATTTAAGATTAAAAAAAACCCCATATTCTTACAAATTCATACAAAACAATAAAATTTTTTACCTTGTATAACGTTATCCAAGTTTGTTAATCCAGAATTTTCGCTTTCACCAGTTATTAAGGAAATAATGAAAACTAACATTATTTTGAGAAGCTCGATAATACTACTAAGGGACGAATTAATTTCTGTAGCTGAAAGCAAACTAAGACACATCGATTGCGTTAATAAATACTCAGAACAAGCTGCCTGTGTTTACGTCAACAGACACACGTGGAACGCAACGTGGCAATGTTTTAGTTTCATTTGCAGTTTTGTAAATCACCGCAAGGTAGCGTATTCGAGCGCTGGAGTTCCGAATTCAGTTTTCGGCGAATAAACTCGAAGTCATTTATGTTTCTACATAAAGATATGCGCAGACGATTTTTTTTTTTTTTTTTTTTTGACAATGAAAATTATTTCTTTAAGTTGACATTTTATTCACCAAATTCCAAGCCACGCTTACTCTTTTGAACACTAGGTGGCAGGGCTGCACGGGGTCACTCAAAACTTCCGGCGGAAGTCTTATTTGTATTGCTTCTTACGACGAATTGCTCTGTTTACGTATCTGTAATTTGATTGAATTTTTTTAATTAATCATGAATTTCAAAGGCGCAAAATTTTCGTAAAAAGAGGGGATGTTGTTCTGCTTTCGGGTACAGCATGAGGACAGGAGCAAATAAGATGTCAGAAATAAAGATGTTCAAATTTCTAAAGGTCCTGATCGTCGAATCAAAGCCAATGCTTTAAAGCGAAAGGATTGAATCTTAATGAATATTATGTAGTAAACACACTTTGTGCGAGGTATTTACGAGCTGGAAACATTCACCTTAATTTCATCAGCTTTGTATTTTCACTGTAATGTGTGAAGATCTATATTGATCTATATTAAATTATTAGAAAAACTCAACCTGAACAATTTTTTATTTGCTTCCTGCAAAGCTAAAAGTTTCCAGTGTTTTGACGGGTTTCAAACAGTTTGATTTGTGTGATTAAAATAAAGAACCACTATTCATTACCTCATGAGAAAAAAACTTCCCATAGCTCGAACTATCAATAACTCGAACCATTTAGCCCGTGTCTTGGGACTTCGAGTTATTGACGGTACTTTAATATTAGGCGCTCTAATTGTAAACAAATTTAGATATTCGACAATCGGTAAACAAACACATTAATTAAAGTTATAGTATGGTATCATAGTACAGCTATTGGTATTACATTCAAAGCAATTTTAACGCAGGGGAAAGCACTCGGAGATTAAATTTAAATTTTGTTATCTTTCAATTTTTTTTTATGCCTATCAATCTTGCTACAGAAGCAAGTTGATTAAACAAAACAAAAAAAAAAAAGTGATGAACAAATATGTAATAAAATATATTAAATATCAAACCTGAAAATTAGGTAGCAACTGTAATAAGTGTGTGTGAACTGAAAAGCTACAACAACAGGAGAATTGATTGAATATGACACCAAAACTCCCTGTCATAGCCATTCTGTGTGAACACAGTGCAGAAAAGCTTCCATCTTTGAAAAAATAGCTTCAACTTAAGAATAGGAATTACAATTCACAACGTACTTGCAATCCAGTAGATTTGTGATTCTTGAAAGCAGACTTCGTATCAACTTTATTTCTGTTTAGGAGGTATTCATAAATGCTTATCACAGAGCCGTGTCCAAGGGGGGGGTTTTAGGGGTTAAACCCCTCCCATTGAAAAAAAAAAAGTATGTCAAATGAAGAAAACGATCGACTTAAATTAACTTCAATGTGAAAGCCTGCGTTTAACGTCCCCCCTCCCTTCCTCGCGGAAGTTTTTCTGTAATTTTAACTCAGTAATTCTGTATTTTTTCCCCTCTAATTCAACTCAGTTGGACCTAAACGCTCGCATTTCTTTCTCTTATAACTTAAAAATTTTTGCATAACATTCAAATGTTATGTAATTGAAATAATATTTTGGAAAAACTGTGGTGGTAGAACCATTGAATTATCTACCGATACAAAGCATTAATATTGCTTATTGTAAGGAGGTAATGATGAATTTGGCATGTGTTGCAGCTATGAAGATGTATTAGTGATGGTGTTTAGTAATGTAATTTGCATCTACAATAAGCTCGTTCTAAGCATTATTTCAGAACATAAAATCTGATATGTATTCTCTTACATAAAAAGAATTCGCGGAGAGTTTTTAATACTTGTTGCAATAAACCGCATAGTTAACAGACTTAATTAAAAAGAAACAAACGAGGTTTGATGAAAGTGAACCTGTAAAATGAAGGAATACTTTGGTCACGAGCAGCCAGAATTATTCTTCTAAGGGAAGGGGGGGGGGGTTACAGCAGTACTTACAGGTGCATAAACGCCATACTGGGATCGATAATTTATAGTAAAACTAATAAAGGTTGTGAGGGGTTGAATTTCCCCTCCCCAGGTAAGATTAAAACCCCTCCCTTTATGAAAATCTGGACACGGCCCTGCTTATCATTGAAATCGCGGTAATGATCGACAAACGAAGACTCGTTTTTTTTTTGTTTTTTTTTTCTTATTTCTGTATTTAAAGGATCAGGAAAATCAGATCCGATGATCGACAATTTTTGAGAATAGCAAAGCCTATTATACTCATTTAATGCATTAAAATACGCAAAAGACATGATTCTACCTAGAACTGAAAGAAAACAAAATTGCCTGAACACTGTAAACATCAATCGTTAGCAATAAATTCGCCATCCATCTACTAAAGGATACTTGACGTTAAATCTCGGTTATCACAAATTTGCCATTTCAACTGCGCTTGCTCGCGGACTTAGCTTTTTGGGCTTTCTGTTTTAAGATTTCGTGTTGCTTGTTTATATTTAAGCTGAGCGAGAGTCCCACCAAATTAATGAATGCGATTAGAATATTTTCACAGCGACTTCGTGACATATTATATGAAACTACGGATATGAATAACTGATAATCTTAAGAGAAAAATGACACTTCAATATTTATTAGTTTGGAAATATTTATTTAACATAAAAGTAACACACGTTGTTTACTTCAAAAATGATTGGAATATTAGTACAGAAATCCGTCTTTTGCGGATATTTTACGTTAGGCTTAAACAACTTAGTATTATACATTTTTATTTAAGTTGAGGGTTCGGCTTTGTATTAGAAGTGATGCTGAAATTCTAGTACGCTCTTCGGAGGTTAAAAATTTGGTCCTGAAAAAGGACAGACGATTCAGACACCGAATCCATTAATAATTAAGACGCAAAATTCAATCTTTACCGAGGCCTAAAAACTAAATCAGAAAAAACTTTGTGATTTCTAATTTTTATCTTTTGCCATCTCATATTTATTACCAAATTTAAAATGTTTGTAATTAATTTAGCAAGCGTTTTGAAATCAGCTAAGTCCGCGCGCAAGCGCAGTTGAAATGGCAAATTTGTGATAACCGGGATTTAACGTCGAGTCTAAAGGATCGGTAAGGTCACAGCCATTGAAAGATAATTTTTAACAATAACTAAGTTTGTCTTTCTTATTTAATGCATTGAAATACGCAGAAGACATTATTCTGCTTTTTAAAGAAGCACAACAAAATCGCTTTCGCTTTGAACACCTATCTCTAGCAATGGAGATTGGCGCTTAACCGGAAATAAGACTCGCTACTTCCGGTCTACGTCAGTGGTTTGTTTGTTTATTTAGGATATTTGGTGAATTGTTTTTATTTATTTTGGTAAGTGCATTAATTCATTTAAAAAATTATTTTTGGCAACAGGGGAAAAAGAAACGATATTTTTATTATTTTGACATGATGTATTTATTTTAATGAGCTTATGAATTTTAATTATAATTTTTTCGTTTTGAAAGCTGTTAAAGATCTTTTTATTGGAAAAAAGTGTATTAGCTGCTTTGTTTAAAAATTGCTGCTTTTTTTTTTTATGCATCGATTTTTTTAGATGAGTGAGGAATATTTTATTCCTAGAAATCAGCTTAAAGTATTTTAAAAATGTTTGAAAAAATTCGCGATTTTAGCTATTTTTGAGTATATTGATCAGGTACTAGAAAGTAGTATGGGTATACGGGAAAGTAGGCTCGTCTAGTTCTAGACAGAACTTCTTGTTATTTATTCATTTGTTTTGTTCTTAAGAATTATTATTTAGTTGATTAAACATCATTATTATAACCCTTGTTTTGATTTCTTATTCAACAAAATAATATACGTATTAACGTTCTATTTTTTATTTATAAGTATTTAATTCACATTATTTTTAAATGTGGGTGTGGAAAGGAGGGTGGGGCTCACCTTGCGACACTTTTCCTCCTTTTTTTCTAATTTTGTTATACATTAGTCCGTCATTGTCAAACCCACTATGCAACTTATAAAAATTTCAGGAGAAGGTTATAAGACATGTTTGTACAAAAAAAAAAAAAAAAAAAAAAAAAAAAAAAAAAAAAAACTCTTACCTGCTTAATCAGTGGAATCAAAGTACTAGTGTATTTAAAAATTAGAACGTTTTAAAATCTATGTGGGAAAATAGAGCTGTCCCAAGGTGTACCTTTTCCCAAAGGAAGCCTCTTTTTCCTACCATCCTTTTTTTATATTTTAAATATGCTGACCTTCTTGGGAGGCAACTGTGTAAACTACGAATACGAACGTCTTAATCATCTTGGCATACGATTCGATTAGGCTAAAATGATAGTATTTATGTAAAATGTATTGCGACCCTTTTTTTTAAAAAAAAATTAGAATTAGTTTTGTTAAATGCATGGTTATTTTACTGTTTGGTGAAATAAAATTTAACTACGGACGTATTTTTGAATACGAAAAGCAGTAAAGATTAAATAAAGTACAGGTCACACGCTGGGGCACCCCGAACCAAAATGTTCGGAAGGAGGAAATGAAAATTCAAATTTTACTGCATTTTAAAATACAACATGCACACATCCTACATCAGAGAAGATATAAGTATGAGAGGAAAAAACGTAATTCTCTGTACTGGTATCTTCCACTTTGCCAAATCTTTTGACAAAATGTGTCAAATAAGGACTTTTTGTGAGGCCTCAGAGAACTCCCATCGGTACCTCTCTATTCACAGGCTTATAATTTCCCGTTTAATTCATGCAAACATAAACTGTTTTCTGTTAAATTAAATATTTACTCAGAATCATTAAAATATAATGTCACAAAATTCCTCTTAATTTTAGTTTTTAAGGTATTATGACGCCAAACAAAATTTACTATAAAAAGTACTGAAGTACACCAGATACAATTTACCTCATGGTAATTTAAAAATAACGAGAATATTTAAAGTTTGATTATTTGTTATCAGAAAAAAAAGTTCGAAATGCTGTGTTAAGATTGCTTTTTCAAAAGTTTAATCTGCATGCTAAGGATCAAAAAGGGGAAATCATTATTACAATGCTCAAATATCAATTTTCCTACATTTAGTACTTGGTAACACTAAATTTAATTACTAAGCACACAGTAAAAACACATAATCGATCGATTACAAGTTAATTTACAAACTGCATAAAAATTCAATCGACAAACTCCGTTTTTTTTTCGGAAAAAATGAGCGAGAGAAGAAAGGCGATAAGAAGCCAAAGTAAGTAATTTTGATTTTCAGTCATTTGCTAACTACGCCAAATCGCCGTAATCGACTCGTCCAGCCACTACGTCACGCGCGCCTTCTCTTCGTGGTCTAGCTATACTTCCTTTTGCAAACGAGCTGTGTGCATCACATGACTTCCTTTTACTCCAATTTAATGTCATTTCCCCATTATTGGCAATTTTAATGTGATTCAATTGTTTAACCAACGAAGGACAAATTGAAACCAAATTTTAAAAAAATAAATAAATAATCGCTAAATTTGTCGCCAAGTTGGCGACCAAAAGACTGGCGATATATCGCTAAGAGTCCGACAATTTATAACACAACTTGAATTTACATCGAAATTAACAATGATTTCCCCCCCCCCCCAAAAAGGGCAAAAGACCTCCTTAGGAACATCCGAATGCAACAAAAAGGAAAGGTGCACAACTAGACCCCACTAGGAGTCTTCGTACCAAATTTCAACTTTCTAGGACATGCCATTTTTGAGTTATGCAAGATACATACACACATACATACATACATACGGACGTCACGAGAAAATTCGTTGTAATTAACTCAGGGGTCGTCAAAATGGATATTTCGGGTGTCTGTACGTTCCTAGGCATATATCCACGTGTGATCGGGTCGAAAAAAAAGCTCAACATTCATTTAGGGGTGAGCAAAATGGAATTAAGGTCGATTTTTGAGTGAAAATATTTTTGCGAACACAATACTTCCTTTTAAAAAGAACAAACAAAGTTGCTAGGCATATTAGTATTTTCTACGCTAAGGCATGCATTTGTTTTACCTTTTTCATCCGCCATTAGACGGTGGCTGCAGTGCCCCCTATAGTTTGTTGGAGTTGCGAATTATAGAATTTTACAGCAATTTAGTTTTGTTCCCTCTTTCAGGTTGCGTTTCTTGCACTTCTTCTATCAATATGTGCAGTATCAGCCAGCATCTTGGGTCATAGCGGTGTTGTCTTACATGTAGACAAATATGGTCACTACACAGGTCACAGCACAAGTTACGACTACAGGTTCTATCCTGAGAAACCAGTCCTGCCATTGCCTCTGTTGCATCCTCACAGTATTTTAGGCCACCATCCGCTAGAAAGCATTCATGGCTATGAGCTTCTGGACCATGGATACCATGGAAGTGAACCATTGTATTACTTCTTGCCTCACGATCCTCATCACGTATTCCATTAGATGACGACAAAAATTTAGTAAGTGTTTTGAAACAATGTTAATAAAAATGCTTTGAGGGGCTCAACAGTAATATTTCCAATTACAATTTGCAGAATCAGAACTGCAATTAACAATTGATGTTAATATTTTCCACAAAAGGGTAGGTTTCAACAAACATGAAGTTAATAAAATTAAATTGTGCCCACACTTCAGGAGCTAGGGGACCAGGAAGTTTACTTTGAAAAGATTCGAAACATGATGGTTTAGTTAAATCTTCCACACTTTGTCAAGGAATAATAAAATGAATAATTATTTCACTTTAAAGCAAACTGTAAATTCAAATAACTTGAATTTTGTGCATTAAAATGAAAAACATTGCTTTCTAAATTTAAAATGAGACATTCGCCCAACTCTTTTCATGTGTATAGTTAGAGCAAAGGTTAATTATTCAATACGATTGATTAAAGCTTCATTTTGATATGCTAACCTTTTTGTGTGATGGAAGTGGCATAGTTTTTTGCGAGACGAAAAGTTTCGCGATTATGTGTACTGCGCTGAGGCAGCATGGCGATCAGAGTAAACTGCTGGTTAATAACCGAGCATCCGTTGAAACATATTGTTTGGTGTTCTTGCCGTTTATATATTCTCTTCCATAAAATTTTGTTGAGAGTATGTCTGAAACCTCTCAGCTGAGACTCCCAGGGTTCAAAGCTTAGCTCTCTGCCAATTGAACCACTATGATTGTCAGTCAGATTTTCAGACATGTAAAGTTTGATTGATTTTTGACTGCGAGATAAAAGGAGAACATTTCATTTGTTCACATTTAAAGCAAGTTTTGAAAGCACATTTAAGTACTTAAAAGGAATTTGAAACCTGTCTGGATCTAAACCACTCTTGGAATCAAAATGGAGGATAAGTCGGCCAGTCCTCTGGAAGCGTTCTAGGGTCACTGGTTCATCGAGTTTGTCAAATTGACAGGAAATACAGCCTTTCCCCCAATTTAGCGTACAAAAGTTTTACTTCTATCATGTGTCTTTTGATTACCACACTACATCATTTTTTCAATTGAATGGTAAGAAAACTTTAGGAGTAATCAAGTATAGATAAACTAAACAAACTCTTACAATTAAAATCAAAATAAATTTTTAAAAATGAGTCAAAACTAACTTTTAAATGTTTCTCATAATATATTCATGCAAATGAAAGAAAAGAAACTTTAGAATTTAAAGATTTATTTACTCTGATGTTATTTACAGATGTCAAGCATGGAGATTAGTAGTCTGTCTTCCAAGCTCAAACTTGAGTGAATCTCAACTGCACAATTTCAGCTGCTGTACAAATTTGTCTCCTATGTTACATAGGACATTTGCATGTACCTCATTTTATGCCGCTGTGTTTTCATATGCATAGCTATGTACATATTTATAATATCACAAATCATGTGAATCTTTCGCAGATACACAAATGATATTGATCAGACACGGACATTTGCATTTGTTGATGATATAGCTTCATTCATGAAGTCAGCATTTATTGCTTAGTTTTATGAAGAAAATGAAATAAAATTGTTATATTTACAAATGCTTGAAATTCTTGAAGCTAAACTAAATACTATGAACAAATGCAAATATTGCAAACTAACATTACACAGATTTGTTGTATCAATACATATACAAGAATTTGCATATCACAATGAGAGACAGAAAATGTCATACTCTTGCATACATATTATTTGTAATGTTAAATTACAGGGTGTTAACACTGCCTCAACACACAGAACAAAACACTTACATAAAATAAACACATTAACAAAGGAACAGGATTTACACCTGGAAATGTTCTAAAAAATTAATTAATGTTTCAATGACTAAGCCTTGTTGAGATTAAATGTGTTACAATATTCATTATCAGAGAAGAAAAACTTTTTTGAAAAAAATAAGCAGACTAAGTGAAACTATTTTAAGATAGAGCACTTCTAAAATGTATTTCCATCACACTTGTAAGGGAAAAAAAAAAGTTTTTCTCACTAGAAGAATCCTTCAAGTTGATGAAATCACAGACCCATACACACATTACTAACTATTCCACAATTTTAATTTAATGCTTATTACATCAATCCTTTTTCAATCTATTTTTCAGTGAAATATTAAATAACAATAATAATTTCAATAACCCAATTGAACTTTCTGGGATCATTTCCACTTTATAATTAACAAAAATTTAGCTAAATATAGAATTGTTGAACCTGAAGAAGGATTGTTTAGGTTAAACTTTAGAATAATTCTTTGCATTTAGTTTACAGTTATTTCATCTAATTTTAGAAAAAAGCTTTAAGTTTTTTTTTTTAATGTTTATTCAATTACCCTACAATTTTTTCAAAATCTTATGGTATTAGATACTTTTCAAAGGATTCTTCAATTTCTCAGCTTATTTGTTAAAAAGAAAAACATAAGCATAAGAAAATAAATTCTGTAATGAAAAAATGAGTTAAAATTTCCCCCATGAATATGGGGAAAGTTTAATTCATTTGTGTTCGTGAATATGAAAAGAACTGCAGAATTTTAGAAATATCAACATCTTTGATGTAGTGTTTGAAATTTTTAAATACATATTAGTTCTCTAACATGTAACCAGATGGCACAGTATCGATTGTAAAGAACAAAATGAAAATATTCTTATCACATTGAAATAAATATTGGAAAAAAAATCAAGTAAGTAAAGCAAATAGCCAAGCAGCTAATTCTGAAAACAGATAAATCTAGCTGAAAAATAAGAAATAACTTTTGTGTTTTCGCAAAACCAAAACATCAACTATACATGAAAAATAAGTACAAATTATATTTAAAAAAAAAAAAAAAAAATGTGAGAACCAAATAATAACCAAAAAAAAAAAGTTCAACTTCTTTTTCTTTCTTTTTTTTTGTTGTTTCTTTCATTCATATTCATGTAACAGCATGTTAAATGTTAAAATATTTTGGAGTAAGGTAAGTTTTTACCTAAGCAATAGATGAGAATTAAAAGAACACATTTTAAATAAAATATCTGAATAGAGAAAACATCAATGTAATTGGGAATTTAAAACATCTCTCAAAAGAACAAGTAAACTTTACATAAAGTTTGATAGTTTTAAGAAAGTAAAACCAGGATAATTATGAAAAACAAAATATTTCAAGTAATAGCATTGTTGGAATTTTTTAAAGTAAAATATGCTTAATGTTTTGATATATAAGCTACTAGTAGAATATCCAATTTATCATCTACTCTTTTTCAAACAAGGCTTCGTGTAATCATTTTATTTACGAATCAAACAACCTTACATTTTTAAAACTATTAATCCAAATATTAAACCATGAAAACATGCTGTATTTAGACTAACCCATTTGTTTTATAGCTATGTTCTGAAGTTTTTTCCCAAAAAAGAAAGAAAAATATGAAACGAAATAAAATGAAATAAATAAAGCGCATAAAACTGATTTCATGCGCCTTTCCCCGTCCCTTCACATATTATCAACATAGAAATAAATATAGGTTGCAATCTGTTCCAGTAAACTTCTCAAATCTAATAAGAGAAGCTGAATTAATTTGAGTTATGGGTCAGTGTTCATGTGCTCTGATATAATTGGAAAAGATTGCTGAAAAATTGGAATGATCAAGCGCATGCATTTATATTTGCTGATACATTTTGGATAAGAAAATAAAACTTAACATTTCAAGAGTTCCATGCATAATATATCATGTATGCTTGATTTTTTTCTAAAAATTAGACAAACAAATTTCTTTTCCCCTTTCAAAATGCTGCTTTCTATGTAGTTTTCCCCAAATTAGATTAAAAAATATTGATGCATTAAATTGTTTTTTATAAAAAAGGTACAGTATATGTTGACAACTTCAAGACAATGATAACAATATAACTTTTAGTAAAAATAAAACAAAGCAAGAACACTAACTAAATTCCAAATAAACAAATTAAAAGAGGAAATATGGCCAGTTTTTTCAAATTTGAAGCACATTTTTTAAATATCTCATCTTATGGCAACACATGGGGAATCTTTCTGCATGCTGATGCACAGGATCTCGTGAATATGAAATGAATAGTTTATTTTGACGCAAGTACAAAGATTGTGGATACTAAGATACACATAATGACTATATAGATGTTTATAGAACACGTAATGAAAGATGAACTAAATACTGGGCAATAAGGGCACTGGTAAGAACCACAAACTTGGCACACACTAAGAACAAATAAACTGTACATATCCATCATTGTCTGATTGTATCGCTCTGAAAATACAAGAAATAAATTTTAGTTTAATGCTAAAAGAGAATGAAAAATAAAATGTAAAATAAGAGAATCTGGTTGAAAATAATTTTAAAGTTATGATTGGTGTACCTGGGAGAACAAGGGACTCCTGGACAAGGACAACTGTCTCCTCTCTCCCTTTTTTTTTTTTTTTTGCCAAAAATCCAGATTTAAGCACCATTTTACTCAACTTTTTACTCTTTTAAGAGCTACAAATCACTAAGATCTTGAAAAATAAACTTTCATTTTTTGCTAATAAATGGCAATACAGTAATAAAAATCATAAGAAAATAAAAACTTTTAACTCAACTTTCGCCTAATTTTGTTTTTGTGACTTAATGCCCTTTACCTACCAGGTACAGAGCTGATAACTTGAAATTATTTCCAACAGCAATATTACAGTTTATTTTACCTGGAGCATAATAATCATATACTTTGGCAGATAAATATCGTGTCATGTTAGCAACAGGAAACCATCTTTGTACTGTGAATGTCAGGCAAATTGGCGAAATATCCAACTAAAAATATAAAGATGTTGAATATTACTTAAATATAAAATATAAATAACCACTACATCCACAAGCTATTCTAAGTTTATGAGAAACGTATGATTATTTTTATTTGACAAATGCTTAAACTGACCCAAAAATTTCACACTAGTACAAAACTTTAAACAAAATATCTAATGTTTTAATAATTAACAAAGACTGAAACAATTTTCTTTTTTTTTTTCCTACAATAAATTTAAGAGATCGAGCAATACTAGATAGATTATTTGAGGAAAATGACCTTGAATTAAATCAAACCTTCCAGATTGCCTTCCAATTAATTCTGCCGTGGATTTATGAGATTTTTCCATCGCTAAAGCAATCTGTAAGGTTTGATTTAATTCAAGGTCATTTTCCTCAAATAATCTATCTAGTATTGCTCGATCTCTTAATCCACTAACAAAAACATCTCGAAGCATCATATTTAAGACATCTGGTTTATACATACAGGGAATCGCTAATGAGCGAAGTTCTGCGATGTAGGCGTTAATCGGCTCATTCTCGTTCTGCTTGCGGTTTAAAAATATGTGACGGCTAGGAATAATTAATGGCTTCGGATTGAGATGATCTCTTAGTATGTCCTTGAGCCTTTCGAAATCTTTTTCCCCAGGGTTGTCGGGTGACAAAAGATTCTTCAGTAAATTGTATAATTTTGCTGACAAACTTGATATTAGCGTTTTCGCCCTTTTTTCTTTTGGGACATTTTGAATATCTAAGAATGCCTCGAAGCGTTCTATAAAAGAATCAAAATTTTCGGACATTTCATCATATTTTTCAAAATTGACCCCTGTCACTTTTGACTCATTTGGGGTATCCACTTTAAGCTTGAGAGCTTGTACAAGGGCTTCATTTTGTTTTATGAGTTCCTGAACCAGGGCCTCCATTATTTTTCAATCCAAAATACAAAAATATATAAATTTCCTACCTTGAGCCGTCTTCGGGTAATTACCCTATCCTTTTTGAAACGAGAACACTGTTATAGCACTACATTAGTGGTTTCGTCACACACTCGTCGCCACTGTTTTTTGTTCGTTTTTATGGTTCCTTTTTATGGAACCTATGCTCGCTGTAATATGTAATGGATTATTAATCATTCAGGAATTATAATACTAGACTTTACTATTCTAATTGCTACATTTACTATATACATAATACTATATACAAGACAGAGTGTGCCGCCAATGCGCACATCTCCGGAGTTCGTTCCGATCTGCCCCGTTCCTGAGAGGATGTTTTTCCTCAGTGACGTCAGTGACTTCTGACGTCACTGCGATTACGATAGCGGAGTTCAATTAGTTCGATACACCACATTCCTCCCTTTTTAATCTTTAGTAGCCCAGTCTATCTGGTGCTTTTCTCGCGCGGGTGGAACGTCTAAGTGGAACAGGTGCAGCTGATGGCTCTCCTGGCATCTTGGTAACTGCCATAGGTATGGCGGCTGGAGATCCTGGCCGGACATCAGTCATCTCCGAAGGCATGGACCGGTCTCCCTGGAGATTGCTGTTGTCGTTGTCGGCTGTACCGCTTTCAGAACGTACGTCACTGGATCTTTTCCGGAAGGATGGTCGGCGCACCCAGTCGACGTCTTCAATGTCTCCCCCGTCACGCATCTGGTCGGTGTGACGTCGCCAGAGTTGACCATTCACATCTACTGTGTAATGTAGTTGGCCGTCTTTGCTTTTTACTGTTCCAAATCGCCATTTTCTATCGCCTTGACGATAGTTTCTAACTGCAACCTTATCTCCTACATTGAATCCTCTATCCGAAAATTCATAAGTTCCTTTGCGAACTCTTTCCTCGACTCTGCTCTTTAGATCTGGTCTAACCAGGTCGATCCTTGTACGAATTTCTCTTTTCATCATGAGCATAGCTGGGCTTTGTAATGTCGTCATGTTGGGGGCCTTCCTATATTGCATAAGAAAGGTACTCAGCTTTTGTCTAAGAGTTCCAGGATAATTTTTCATAGTTCTCAAAGATTGCTTTACAGTAAACACATACCTTTCGGCCTGACCGTTACTTGATGGTTTGAACGGTGCTGTGGGTTTGTGTTTTATGCCATTAACTTTCAGAAATGCCTGAAATTCTTGTGACGTAAATTGTGGACCATTGTCACTTACCAACATGATCGGCAGTCCAAAGCGAGCAAAGAAATCACGTAAACATTCGACAGTTTTGAAAGTAGTGCTTGTTTTCATGGGGTATACTTCTAGCCATTTTGAGTGTGCATCAACTATTATTAAAAACATATGTTCAAATATAGGACCTGCGAAATCAACATGAATTCTATCCATTGGAGCGCTAGGGTACTCCCAATGGTGTACTTTTACTTTAGGAGGATCAGTTTTGTTAACTGCACAATCTACACAGTTTTTTGCAACCCTTTCAATGTCCTTGTCGATTCCCTGCCAGAATACGTATGATCTCGCGATTGTTTTCATTTTGACTACACCTAAGTGTCCGTGATGCAGTTCATTTAAAATTCTTTCTCTATACAGTTTCGGAATGCATACACGTTGCCCATACATTATGCAACCCTCTTGCAGGCTGTATTCCATCTCCCTTCCCTTCAGTTCACCACCACTTTCCAGGATTCGTAATAACGGAGTGAGTTCTTCATCCCTTTCAGTTTCTTTGGCTAAATCTTTTGCTGTCACCGGCAGCGTTTCAATTTGATGTAACTGGAAGATATCAATATCATCATGTATAGCCAATTTTTCCGAATCCGTAGGTAAACGGGAGAGAAAGTCTGCATTGCCGTGTTCCTTAGTTTGACGATAAATAATGTCAAATTGAAATGATTGCAGAGTCAACGCATAATGCAATAGACGTGTAGCAGCTAAAACTGGCAAGCCTTTCTTTGAGCCAAAAATTGCCAGTAGTGGCTTATGATCTGTAATTAGAGTAAACTTGGTATTTTTCACATAGAGAAAAAATTTCTTCACAGCCCATACTATAGCTAAGGCTTCTTTGTCAATTTGCGAATACTGTTGTTCGGTCGGAGAAAGAGTTTTAGATGCAAAAGCAAGCGGTCGTTCTGAACCATCTGGAAATTTATGTGACAATACTGCTCCCAGTCCAACTGGTGACGCATCAGTTGCCAACAAAAGTGGAAGTTCCGGGTCATAATGTGCCAAAATTCTTTCCGAACAAATTTCGTCTTTGACCCTTTGAAAAGCTTCCTTACATTTCTTATCCCATTTCCAAGGAACATCTTTCTTCGTTAACTCATGCAAAGGATAAGCCAGTGTAGCTAACTTTTTTGAAAAGCGCGAATAAAAATTTACCAACCCCATAAATGATTTAACTTCATGAACATTTTTGGGTTCCACGGCATTTTTAATTGCTTTAACTTTTTCAGATGTTTGGGATAGTCCTTGAGAGTTTATCTTGTACCCTAAAAATTCTATTTCTTTTTGAAAGAATTTACTTTTTTCTTTGTTAATTTTTAATCCATGAGCGCGGCATCTTTCAAAAAATTCTTTTAATCTTACTAAATGAGTTTCAGCGTCTGGAGCTGCAATTCTAGCATCGTCAAAAAATACTTCAACTCCCTTTAAATCCTGAAAAACACTTTCAATATATTTCTGCCAGATCGCCGGAGCGGCATTTACCCCATACATTAATCTTTTACACAAATAGAGTCCCTTATGTGTATTTATTGTCAACAATTTTTGACTTTCAGGGTGCATTTTCATTTGCAAATATGCCTGAGAGAAATCAACCTTGGAAAACACCTTGCCATCACTCAGTGATGCAAAAATATCTTCCATTCTAGGAAGTGGGTGTTGTTGCACTTTTAAATTCTTATTTAATGTTACAGAGTAATCTGCACACAACCTAACTTTACCATTTGATTTAATCACAGGTACGATCGGTGTTGCCCAATCCGAAATATGTACCTTTTCGATAATATTTTCGCGTTCTAAGCGATCTATTTCCTCGCCAACCCTATTTTTCAGTGCAAAGGGCATGGGTCTAGGTCTGCAGAATACCGGACTAGCGTCAGGTTTTAGCTCTAATTTGCACTCGTAATTTTTAATTTCTCCCAAGTCATCACTAAATAACTCTTTGTATTCGTCTAACAATTTAGAAAGACTAACATTTGTTTCAACTTTGCAATTTTTTATTGAATTCCAATCTAGTTTAATTTTATACATCCATTCGCGACCAAAAATTGTATCTAAATTTTCCTTAACGATATACAAGTTTAATGCGTACGTAACCTCATTATAGGTAACATTTACCGTTACATAACCCATCGGAACAATTCTATCCCCTTTGTAGGTTTTAAAAATTAATTTTGTAGGCTGAATTTTCTTATTTGAAATTTTTCGGAAATTCTTCAGCGACATTATTGAAACGGCTCCACCTGTATCGGCTTCAAAGTTTACCCAATGGCCTTCGATTTGAACTTTTACCATTATAGGTTTCCTTGGTTCTTGTTCAGGCTGTGTACACTCTTCAGACTGAATTGTGTAAATAGGCACGGAATCAGTACCTTCATCTTCAGGAAAAGTTTCTACATCCACCTGTTTTTGCTTAACAGGTTTATTAACTTTATTTGCTTTGGCAGAAAAACATGCTTTTCCTAAATGACCAATTTTGCCGCATAATTTGCATTTGTAAGTCTTGAACCTACATTCATCGGTAGAATGATTTTTTCCATTACATCGAGAGCATTTTCTATTATTTTTATCTTCAGAGCACTTTTTCTTCCGATACTGGCTCTGTTTCATTTCAGCATTATATTTATGAATTCCAGATTGCCTTCCAATTAATTCTGCCGTGGATTTATGAGATTTTTCCATCGCTAAAGCAATCTGTAAGGTTTGATTTAATTCAAGGTCATTTTCCTCAAATAATCTATCTAGTATTGCTCGATCTCTTAATCCACTAACAAAAACATCTCGAAGCATCATATTTAAGACATCTGGTTTATACATACAGGGAATCGCTAATGAGCGAAGTTCTGCGATGTAGGCGTTAATCGGCTCATTCTCGTTCTGCTTGCGGTTTAAAAATATGTGACGGCTAGGAATAATTAATGGCTTCGGATTGAGATGATCTCTTAGTATGTCCTTGAGCGTTTCGAAATCTTTTTCCCCAGGGTTGTCGGGTGACAAAAGATTCTTCAGTAAATTGTATAATTTTGCTGACAAACTTGATATTAGCGTTTTCGCCCTTTTTTCTTTTGGGACATTTTGAATATCTAAGAATGCCTCGAAGCGTTCTATAAAAGAATCAAAATTTTCGGACATTTCATCATATTTTTCAAAATTGACCCCTGTCACTTTTGACTCATTTGGGGTATCCACTTTAAGCTTGAGAGCTTGTACAAGGGCTTCATTTTGTTTTATGAGTTCCTGAACCAGGGCCTCCATTATTTTTCAATCCAAAATACAAAAATATATAAATTTCCTACCTTGAGCCGTCTTCGGGTAATTACCCTATCCTTTTTGAAACGAGAACACTGTTATAGCACTACATTAGTGGTTTCGTCACACACTCGTCGCCACTGTTTTTTGTTCGTTTTTATGGTTCCTTTTTATGGAACCTATGCTCGCTGTAATATGTAATGGATTATTAATCATTCAGGAATTATAATACTAGACTTTACTATTCTAATTGCTACATTTACTATATACATAATACTATATACAAGACAGAGTGTGCCGCCAATGCGCACATCTCCGGAGTTCGTTCCGATCTGCCCCGTTCCTGAGAGGATGTTTTTCCTCAGTGACGTCAGTGACTTCTGACGTCACTGCGATTACGATAGCGGAGTTCAATTAGTTCGATACACCACAAAATTAAGGATTTATTTTCTTAGTTTTAGAATCAAATTTTAAGAATAACATATATTTAATGATGAAAAAATTAATAATAATAGTAACATAAAAAATGATTTTAAATGTTTACAAGCATGATAGCTGCTGTCTTAAAACTAATATTCGAACCAAATTACATTAAAACTCTTACATATTCAAAATAAAATGTAATTTTTCCTTCCTGAAAGCGAGCTTCTCTGAGGTTTCGAACCATGTGTGAACGCACATATCCATGTAGTTCATGTTGTTCTATTATGTAGCCAGTAGGTATCCCAATTTCCAAAACTGCCATTCCACTAGCTTTACTTTCAGACAGCAAAGTCCAACTATATTAGAGAAAAATATTTTCAAAATAAATTATCAAAGATTATACACATCCTACTCAGTGCCAACCAATTGAGACAACTTAGTTTTCAGAGAAGTTTTTGTGATTGCTAATTTACATCCAAACTTGAACGATTTATCTAAGTTAAGATGAAATAATTATTCAAACTCGGAAAATTTTTTTAATTTCCAAGTTTTTTTTGCACAAAATAATGTGTTTAGAAACTTATAAAACATACATTATTCCAACTATTGTTTATTTTTCTGCTTAAATATGTATTTTTTCTTTTTTATGTTCAGTATCCCACACCGATATATTAACTTTGTCAATGCTAACTTACAAGACAATTTAATTTCCCGGCTCACCAAATTATTATTTGCTACTTTTCTCACTCAAACTGTAAGTGTATACATGGAATAGAGTTATAACAACAATGTTGATTAGTAAAAATATTTAAGTTATGTTTTTTTTTTTATATGCTTGTATGTGTACACACATACATATAAATGTATCTAACAAAAACGTTTTTTGAAAAAAGAGAAAAAAAGAAAACAACTTTCTGTTTACAATCTCTTTAAAAATTGCTAAAAATTTTCAATTTTTTTTAAACCATTTATACCTTTTTAACTTTTTGTATTTAGTTGCCTTTCCCTAAAAAAGTAGTGTTTGGTTATATTTTGGCTATAATAGTCGCAATAATCACCTTTGCTTCAAAATAATAGCAATAATCATTTGTTAAGTTGCCAGTAGCAGCCCTATAAAATAAACCTCATACTGAAAACTACAAACCTCTGGCAAGATCTGAAAGTAATGTGAGAACTATTGCGACCAGAATAATGAAATTTAACATCCAGATTGAAAGCAGGCAAAGGTGGAGGAATCATCAGATGTTTCCAATCAACATTGTATTGAACTGAAAGTTGAACCAAAGCTAATCCTGATCCTTGAGCTTTCACTATGACAGCTCCATAAGCATTAGGTATCTAAAATAATAAACCAAATTTGCATTACTTACAACCAACGCATTAATAAAACATTCTGAATTTAAAAAGTAGTACAGAAACCCCTAGTTATATCGCGTGCTTGTCGGGGGACTAAGAAAAAGAGCGATATATCCGAAAGTACAATATAATCAAGGTCATTAACCCCTTGCCAGTGCAGGGCTCATAGCAAGTGGGAAAAAATATATAGGAGTTTAGAAGGAAAAATATAGGAGTTTGATAGCAAAATATATAGGAATTTGATAGAATATATAGGAGTTTAAAAGGAAAAATATATAGTAATTTTGGAAAAGTATGGGCTCTAGTAGGTATGTTTCAATCACTGTACAAAAAAAAGCAAAATTATCAATACAATTTTATATCATGCATGAAGTTATAGCAATGTGAAGAGTCACAGATGTGAGAGCAAATGAATTTTCGCACCCGCCTTGGGTGCGAAAATTCCCTTGGGTGCGCTTACCCTTGACCTAATATGCCAAACAAAAGGGGGCGTTAGAAGAGCCCAAATGGAGCATAGAATTATTCATCAATTCTATGCTCCACTTGGTCCAATTTGTAAACATAACCGAGTAGATGGAAAAAAATGAGTCAAAAAGAAAACAAATTTCTGAAATGATCGATTTCTGAAATTCTTGGAAAATCTACACACAAATTAAGTAAATATTTGAAAAAAGCAAACAAAATCCTATAAAATGACATTTTTTCCATCGAGATAGTTACTTTTTTCAGCAAGCTACAAGCTTTGAAACAACTGAAGTACTCAAAGTTGAATTAGTACCAAAATCTGTAATTGGCATTTTCAAAAATAATCATTTGAGCTACATGTAAGTTTATATGACAAAATTAAAAGCTTTCAAAATCTTTACAGCAGTACACGTAAAGTTAACATGTTATACTATTAAAATTACAAAGTATACTCAATAAAAGAGAAAAAAAAGAAAACAAGTTAAAAGCTGCAAGTAAAATCATCTATATTTTGCATATTTCATAAAAGTAATCAAACAGAAGTTTAGTACATATGCCAACATTAAAGATGTAAGAGTGCACAGTGCAGGGGAGAAAGAAGGAAAAAAAATAGATCGAAGGTGTCTTTGCATTTTTGAGTAGCATTTAACATCCGACGGAAAAAAATGTAAGAATTAGTGAGAAAATATAGGAAAAATAGGAGAATATCTGACAAATTGTGAAAATATAGGAAATATAGGAGATATAGGAGGACTATGAGCCATGTTTGATGCAAATCCCTATTTGAGCATCCAAGCACAAATCTTTTCTGTGCTAAAAGGCTTCTTCTCCTTGGACTATGACGACACCTGCCTGCTGTCTCTCACTCATTGTTAAGGCCTAAGTGTCAGTACAAAAGAAAATGTCAAGTAGTTTGCAAACCATCTTAAACTGAAATATTCTGTGGGCACGTACATTTGGATGACAGGAATTATTGCTGGTTTTCCAGCGAATTCAGAAGCATTTTTGTTTCGTTCATCGACAAAATAAAGAAAGAGACCTTTTCTGAGTGTAATACCAATATGTTTTCACAAATGATCCAAACTAAAAGCAAGTTTTTTTTCTTTTGGCTTTAATAATTTTGGAGATAGAAGAAAAGATACATCTGAATGAGAGATATAACGAGGCGCGATATAACAAGGGGCTACTGTTGTTAAGAAATGCATCAAAACCTTAGCAAAAATTCTAAATCATGCAAACATAATTCTGGTGCTAATGTATTATAGTTTGCTACCCTTAAGAATATCATGCAGTTTACACACTCAGTGGGTACCCACAAATGATTCCAACATTTTTGCCATTAGTTACATAGTTAGAGCATGTCAAGTATATAAAGATTTTTTAGTTTACTGTAGGATCCCTAAACATATTCATGGGTTTGCACAACATAAAACTGTGGCAAAAGTTTACATTCACGAGTGAATGCCTTGATTACTGAAATATTTAATAAAGTTCTTATAAAACTTTCTCATAGTAGTTGACAATTTCTTCCTTCAAGCAAAGAATCTTTCTAACAACTTGTTTAAGTATTTTGGACAGATAGTGCTACCAACTCCTCTTTTCTCAGTTTTGTTAGCAACAAGACAGATAAAAAAATTCTATGCTGAAACTTTAGGCAAAATGCAATCAAAAAGTACAAATTATGTTAGTCTACCCCCATATATGAATAACAAACATTTAATTTAATTCAAAGTTATTTTAATAAAAAGGTTATGGAAAATAACTACTCCTTGTTGCACAAAGCCAGTCTAAACATTCATAAGGTTTGCAAGAATACAACATTATGAATAACAAGAACTATTTCTTGTTAGATTTTAATTGAAATTTTCTCACTACTTTTAAACAAAATAAGTATAAGAAAAAATGTGGTGCAATTTGTTTAGAACACAAATAAAACTTGTGTTACAATAAATACATTTGAGTGAAGATGCTTTTAAAATGTCAAAACATGTTAAAAATTGAAATCTTATTTTTGTTTAGCATTTGCAATTACTCTTAATGAGCAAATATGAGTAAAATGAGCAACTTTTTCCTGACTGGAATAGACTACATGTGCAACTACATGGTTAAAATATTACAAGATAGGTGGCACTAAATACAGAGTAACTCTTTCATCTTTTCACTTTGCCCCACATTCCCCTACCTATTATCAAGTAACTATAGGAATTATTTACTGATTCTAAAAATATTCACTTTTTGGTGTTTATTAATTTTTTAGTGGATCCAAAGATTTCTTTATAGGGAATTCTTCATTGTCAGGGATTATTTAATATCAATGGATCCAATGACAATTTTATTGTTTATTATTTGATAGGTACCATAACAATAACCATTAGCTTTCGAATAGAAGTCATATTTTCTGGGCCTGTAGCACACTCAAGTATGTTTTGTTCAAAATCTTCATACAGATGAAACTTTTAACCTTCCTGCACACCACAAAAAATCTGAACAGAGTGGGCACAACACAGAGCATCATCTCAGTATCATAATTGTATATGTTGCATGAAAGTTTTGTTGTAAAAAAAATTACAACAATTACAATAATTAAGAATCAACCGAAAGTAGAACAAAAATAATAAACAAGACTACTTTAAACATATGAGTTTACATTGAGCACATCAAGTACAAAAAATAAATAATTGAAGTAACGTAAAAAAAAACGAACCATCATATACAAACATTAACATACATCAATTTTCTGCAGTTCAGAGAAATTATTCTCATCAATATGCAACTGCTTTGAAAATCCTGGGGTGGAAGGGGCTTCTACAGATACGGTAACATCCATCACATCCCTCTGTCGAGATTGCACTGCATACTCAATTAATGCTTGCATAGCAACAATAGTATCCTGCATGAACAGAGTAAGGATAACTTCATTAATCTTTACCTTTGGTCTCCTAAAATAAAACAGTACAATAGGAGAGCAGCTTACTTGCGTTGAAGCCCATCCACCATCTGTGGATCGCTGAGAATTGAGCCAAGCAACTATCTCTCTCTGTATTACAGCTGTTTTCTTAACATGCACAAGCAATGCATATGCAGTAGTTTCCACATTGGAAGCTTCATATTTATGCGGAAGTCGTGGTATCAAATAGGGTGTCTGGTTATTCTCAACTTTTGATAAAGGTGGTGGAACATAGTCCTTAGACCAATACCTTAATCCTCCTGTTCAAAAGATAAATAGATCTAACTAGAGTTTTTGTGCCAAATGTAGGTAACTCAATAAGATAAATTTAAGAAAAAAAAAAAGAGGAATACCCTTTCTTTGTGTGGTTCCTTTTATTAAAATGTAGTTCCAGATCATTATTTAAAATTTTAAATTTTGTTAACTTTACATAACTGTATTGATTTTTTTAGAGAAAGGTTTTAATGAAAATAAAAAGAAATTTTATTTGCTTACACTGTAACAAAAAAAAAAAACACTTGCTATTCGTTTATCATAGGATATTTTATTTCCTGAACCAAAGATTGTACAAAGCATATTATTCAAAAATACAAGAACTTTTCCCAAACTTTTTTCTTTTATCTTTAACAGATTTTTTTAAAAGGAAAAACCAAGTTTCTTGCACATTCACCAATGAATGAGGAAAAACTATTAAGGCTCGTCAGTTTGGTTATAAAAAACTGTAGCTTCCCTGATATTTCCAAATTTTAAAAAAAAAAAAATTTTTTTTTTTTTTTTTTTTTCCAAAATTAAAATTTTCCTGATGTATTTCCATTCAAAATTATTTAAAAATGCTTTTTGATCACTTTAAGGCTTTATCATATTGTATTTTTGTTCTTTATGTGTCATTCCATACATAAAATATAATTAATTAAGATGTGCAATGCCAAGTTACAAAAAAAAAATTGCTAATACAGGTTTCAGTGTTGCAAGGAACTCTTTTGGATTCCTCATATTGGGCACCTTGTAACCCTGAGACACATGCCTGCAATCTTTTGTAAAAGTCAAAGAAAATCGCAAGTTTGGCTCAGTAAACATGAATTTAGCCTTTTTGTACCAGAACGTAACAAATGGGAAATTCCATTTAACAAAAGCATCAATTGTAGCACAAATCATCCTAGAAACCCTCAAAATATGATGGACCTTGCTTTATTGCATGAGCTTTATGAAGAACATGAAATCTACACCCATAAAATGCAAGTGAGTTTCGAAACACTTCAGGAATACTTTTTACGCCATGTTTCTTGGTTCAGTAATGAACAAATATTAGGGAATGCATCTGTAACTAAACAAAAAATATTATTCAAATAATATTTCCAGAAATCTTACAAAATTTAACTGCACTATATAGAAGTCGAGTCCATGTTCTTCATAAAGTTCATCCAATAAAGCATGGATATCACAAATTTGAAGTTTTGTAGGTTGTTTTGTGAAACATTGATACACCTAGATATGGAAAATTAGGAACACCTTGTGTTTTTTCCACTATTGGCTAATGAGCATTCTCATGAGATGAAAAACATTTTCACCGATAAAAAAATCTGAACCAAAAACAAATTTTAAAATATAGATTCAGTCATATTAAGTAAGTGAGCAATTTAGTATAATAGTATTAAATTCCCTTCAATTACCTGCTTCTCTCATTTTCCCATCTAATATATTAAAGGCTGTTTCTGCATCAATACTGTTCACAAGTGTCAAAGCATAAGAAACAATTGCAATTTCATAGGGTTCCTTTGATTCTCTAATTGTGTGCAGCATTTTCTCGAGGGTAACGAGTAGCTCGTTGCTTAGCTTGTGATACTTTAGAGCCTACTTCCTAAAAAATATTTTTAAAAAAATTAATGCACTAATTAAGAATAATATTTGAATGAAATGTTTTCTTTCACTTCACAAACATTGTTAATTGTAATTTGTTTAAATAACTGCATTTCATACAGAATTTAGATCAAAAACCTAAAATTATCAAATCCAAAACAATACTAATACAGTAAAACCTGTAAAGTTGACCACCCTTATAAGTTAACCACCTGTCTAAATTAACTGCTTTTGTCAGGAACAGAATTAGTCCTATCTTATAACTAATAAATAACATAAATTTCCCTTTTCACTATCTCTTCTCTAATAATCAAAAACATTGAACGTCAAGGAGAGTATAGCTACTTTAAAATTGGTCAATTATAAAAGAAACAAATGGATCTCTTAGTGTCAAAATGCATGCATTACAATTACAAAGGTTATGTGCAAAGAATCTTCCCAACAGCAGGGTGATATTCTAGCAACCACCACTTCCTCTCCCATCCACTGCTGTTTGACTCATGTCCCAATGCATTACTCAGTTTTATCAGTAAAATGGATGCTAAAACATGTTCAAAATTCCTCAAAGAATAGTTCTGCTGTCACGAAATAGAAAAGTCAATTAAACTTTAGTTAAACAAGCCTCAAACCTAGAATAAAATAAATAGCAGAAAACAAATCACAAAAAAAAAAGGCAATATTTTTGGAAATAAAATGAATATTTAAAAGTCACTAACAACCTTTTTCTGATTCAAAATACTAAAAATTTCCGAGAAGAACATCATCAAATATAACTCAATCTGATTGCTTCTAAGAATTCTAGGTGTTTCTTATATTAGACAGTACTATTCGTAAGAATAAAATGTTAATAAAAATATGTATGACATACAAAATGAGAAACAAATATATATATATATGCATAATTAATAACTTACACCACTCAAGTCACCAACTTCAGCTAATGTTATTAAAACATGAGCTGTTAGTGTAATGTTTCTATACTTCACAGGATCCTTTAGGCGTTTTGACTGAAATAAATAAAAGAATATAACTAACTAATAAGGCATCACCATGAATAAAATAAATGCAACTAATATGAAAAATGTTGAATATTTCTTTTAAAATATTTTACAAATTATTTATGTATACTATTAGTATTTAATTGAAACTATGATATGGTTTCCCACCCTTTCAGTCAATTTTTAAGTACTTTTAAAGTTTCAAGGACCACATTGAAAATAATCAAAGACCAAAATTAAATTTCTTAGCATTTTGGCATTCACACAAGGTATTTTATTTATTTCTTTATTTCTCCAAGAAACCTTATCTTCCATGCAAAAGAGGTGAGCTTTTAATGAAATGATATCGCACTTTTGATTACTAAATTTGGTGTACGTGACTATACATTTGTTTCTGCAAGCTGAAGGACTGCATAAACTTACACACAATGAATCTCTCTCTCTTTTTCCTTTTAAGCTGGCGTTGTAGTAAATGTTTTTCCACAGAATCAGAAAACTAACTAACAAAGTCCTCAAAACAAAAGGAAGTTTTGCATTGTGAGAAACTAAGTGTTACACATCTTTTATTTTCCTCATTTTCTCAATGTTGAATACTTTTGAAAGTATCAATAGGTGCAAACATAGCGATATCCAGAGGGGGGCAAGAGAGGGCAGCTGCCCTCCCTACAAAATAAAAATATTTAAAAACCAAAAAAGAAAGAAAGAAAATGATATAAAAATTTATCAATTGATAGTTGCTTCAATTTCTAATCTTATCGACGAGTTTGGCTCTAGTAACTTTGTGCGTGATTTTAAAAGTGTATATTTCTCCTTTGAGAGCCCATCAAAAAGGGAAAATTATTGCTGTTGTGTACCCATAGCAATACCAATATCAAGGTCGAGTAAGAGCACCAAAAACGCTTCCTTTTCCATAAACTCCCCACAAAAAAAGTATCCTTTCTTTTACAAAAGTATGTTATTACCTACATCACTCCCTTCCTGTACATAATGTAAAAAGTTTAAATTTAGAGAGGGGTCATTTCCGAATTTTCCAGAGGTGAGGGGCAGTTGTGAGGGTTATATACTTAATGCATTGAAAATGGAAAAATAGCAAAATACATACACAGGTGCATAATTACTGGTCCCCCCCCCCCCCCCCTAATTATTCAAATGACAGGCATGCCCCTTCTATTTTGAGCTAGCTGTAGATTTATTTGATAACATGTTATGGAAAATCCTTTGGTGCAATATTCTTGCATCAATGCAGAAGTACATTTTGATTTAAAAAAATGTTGAACATTAAAAAACTCTTAATCGTCTACAGTTGACCAGGGTAATATTCCATGACAAAAGTAAAACACATCCATCTGTCACAAAATTATCAAAGCTAGTCAATGATTTTTGCAAATTGATTGGCAAGAATTGTTTTTATTAATTCTTGAAAAAATTTTAGTGCCAAAAAGAGGTCCACAGGAACCCAAAGAGGTTAAGTGAACAAAGAAAAGAAAAATCATTAAATTAGGAACAACTGTTTGTGAATGTTAAGTCGCTTTTTGTTTGCACTTTAACTATGTTATGCCTTTTATAACAAGAAATGTTTCATATTATTGCAGAATAAGCAAAATGAGATTAAAAAGTATGAAATTAATCAGGCAATGTAATAACTGGAAGAGAACATAATAATAAATAAGCAAAAATTACATTAGATAACCACCAAACTTACTGTAAGATTCATTTTTCTATCAAATGGGTAAAGAGAAGTTTCATAAAATGACCCTTCATAAGTTTGATAATCCAGTAGCCATAAAACAGCTCTTTCGATAACTGAAGCGTCGATATAGAGATAATTCTCCCACTCATGGAAAGTTGCTTTTTTAAATACTCTAGCACAGAAAGCTGTTAACCTAGAACATAGACCAAAATTTGAAATGAAAAGCTAACATGAGAGTACAAAACATTAGGAATATCAATATCCATGAAAAAATCATGCATGTAAACTAATTTTATTATGAAAAGCATGGCAATGGATAACAATGAGCATGCAAAATGATAAATCAAAAAAATTGTAAATTACTGCATATACAGTGAAGCACCGTTTATACGTTTCTCTTTTGTATGTTTTTATCAATTATACGTTTTTAAAATTGGTCCCTGCAAAGTTACACATTAACCTATACCTATTATACATTTTTTCGTTTGTACGCTTTTTCACACAGTCCCTTCAAAAACGTATAAACGGTGCTTCACTGTATGTGTTTCAAGGTTGCAAGAAACCCTTATGTGTGTGTGCGGCTTATTCCCCATGATCTAGTCGATGCTAGACTTGGTCCAAGAGTTTGTCAAGCGATAAGAAGTTGTACACTAAAAGCGGATTGGTTGATAGCTCTTCATATGTCAGTCCCAAACAATGAAGAAGGTGAGAAGGAGAGGGCCTCAGCTGAAGCACACTTAGTGCAAGTTTGGAAGCTTTTCTCTCGGCTGGTAAAAACAAGGTTCCTTATTCGTTGACCCAATGAATCAATAAACCCTTATTCATTGTTGAAGAAGTTAGGTTAGAGATGAATGAATAGTCGACAAAAGCAACATATGTATGGAGTATTAGCAATTTTCATGCTTCATTCTGTCATAAGGCCACTATGTTAAAGGAGCTGACTCATCCGACATTTTAATTATTTGTTTATTGACATTTTGTTT
This sequence comes from Uloborus diversus, assembly GCF_026930045.1. Lineage (NCBI taxonomy): Eukaryota > Metazoa > Arthropoda > Arachnida > Araneae > Uloboridae > Uloborus > Uloborus diversus. The sequence continues at coordinate 223,017,214 of NC_072731.1, forward strand.
AATTGAAGTAGAATTCCCAATCCCTGGGGAGAAAAATTGATTTTAGTCCATATTTATATACACTATATGGAGTTTTACTGTCACCTGACATTAGTGGATGATTAAAAACAGGCACCATCTATTGAAAAAAAAAGAAACTTTTGATGACTAATTGAAAAGATTGTTAAATTGGAAAACGGATGTAATAAACCGGAAATTGGGAGATAGACTTAAAACACAGGAGTCTCCAGTTAAGAACAGTAGAGTTCAAAAGTATACTTTTAGCCTGATCATTGATAGGAATGTTAATTAAAAGTATGAAAAATATTTTATGAGTGAAACTGCCTAGTAAGGAATAGAAAGCAGAATGTCAAGCAAAAAACCTAGGACATAACAATAAGTGATATATATTTTTTAATATGAAATTTTAAGTGTAACTTTTTCACATGAAGAAGTTAATAGAATATTGTATGTATGAAAGGTAATGGCTGGGCTCAATCCCCAGCATTAAAAGAACCTACGATTTGTTCTGAACTATATGGAAATCCTAAGACTTCGCACTAAAAGGTAGGGAGCTGATGAATAAGAGTATCCTTCAAGAGAGAACCATTACCCTCCAAAAGGGAGTGATCCATAACACAACCATAGAGACAATACTAATAGTATTAGCTTGGCCATCACGTGACTTCCCAATGCCTGTTTCTGAGAGGTCTTATTGTATTAATGAAAATTCAAATTGATGATGATGAGTTAAAGCTTCAAAAATTTATGTTATGATGATATACTTACCAGACACTAGGATAAGTGTCCCATCGAAAAGGAGAAAATGATCCATCTTTCATCTGATAACTGATTTGGCGTTGATAACCTTTAAAAGGGGGGAAAAAACACAATGTTTAATTGTACTATTTATGTAAAAGCAAATGTTTTAAGAAGTCAACTTTATAAGATAATGCTAAACAATATGATAACACACATTTCAGTCTAGACAGTGCCAGATCTTTGCTTTTTGGCATTTACTAAAATGCCATCTAGTATTTAGGTTTTGATACCTTTTCAAAGTCTTGATTTTAAAAGTAAAGAATCATTCACTACAGGGAGGACCACAAAACACTGCCATCAAGAAGTCTTTTGTGGCCCATCCTGTGTTAGGGAGATTAAAAAGTTAGTTTGAAGATTTACCATAAATTTACAATAAATAAATAAACAAATAGATTTAAGTAATGGGCTGGGCACGCCTGAATAAAGGTGTTCTAATAAGTCATTAAATACTAATACACAAATTTTCTTTGATGCTAACCTAAAAAATTCTTTAAACTTAAGTACGAATATGTTTGTCTTTACTCTTCATTTTTTTTTCCTTTTTTTGGATGTAATAATAAAAAAAAATACTTGGCCAACTTCTATTTTTTTCCTTTTTTCCAATTAATTTATTTGTTTTTCTTAAGATATATTTCAATTATTCATTCCTAAAACGATCTTAAGTTAAAAGGCACACAACTCAGATTTGTGCTCATTTACTTAACCTTTCAATTCTCCATAATTTTCTTTTTTTATGCACCAAAAAAGAATTTAACAAACTGTTGCTTACCAAGATTTAAATATTTAAAAACTTGCTTTTCCAATCTAGATTGTCTCTGACCACTTAGCCTCAGGTACATAAGAGTATAAAGATTTGCAGCAAAGTTAAACATATTCTGCTCACCACACCAGTCTGGTTTTTGAAGAATACTTGATGCATTTATCGGCATTGTGGGAAATGCTGCTCCTACAAAAGCTCCTACAAAATATATAAAAAAAAAAACATTTATTGGAAAAACAGAGATATAAAAAAATAGCTTTAAGAAATAAAGTGTCAGTCAGATACTGGGGAATGTCAATGGTGTTACATGGGCTGTTATGTGCCAACATTGAGGGGCTGTCCTGAAATAGTTCCCCTCAATGCTGTTATTAATGTTCGGAAAACTGATCTAGCTACCTCAGTTTTAATCACAGGTTTCAAAATCAAAATCTTCATTAAAAGATATTTTAGTAACAAAATCATTTCAATAATTGAGTTGTAAACACCAAAGCAAAGCAAAAAAAAAGCAGAGTATCTTTCAAAAATTTTGAGTTCCCACAAGAATAATGAATCCAGTTAAAAATGTGTTCCCTCTTAAGCCCATAAAGTTTGGAATGAATGGAACAACATTTTTTTCCCTTTTTTTCATTGAAAAAATTAAGCTTCTTTTTAAAAATTGATGGCTGCTCAGTGCAAAAGAAAAATTTGTACATATGTTGAAGCTTGATTGATACCTCTAGGTCAATTGTTTAAAAAAAAAAAGTCAGTTATTAAATGAATGAATTAAAAGCGTTTTAATGCACAAAAATTGCAAATTACTGCAGACACAGCAGTTATTATTTTTAGTTAGCATCTGTTGTGTTATCATCACAACAGACGCTAAGTTGGTAGTTTTTTTTTCTTCTAAACACTAGTACCATCATTTGAATTACCTTACCTGTAAGTGCTAAATTCAGTTTTTCCTTTTAAATTACTACTTCCAATAAAAGGAGTTTTTAAATGCATTTAAAGGCTGAAACCATAGCAGTTGTAGTGCCTCAATGGATATTGAGTACATCCGATCTGGGTTGACATTTTTTGATGTACTATTCTGCAGAAAGGAAGAAATTTATAGGCCAATGAGGCATTTTTGAAAATTAAATGAGATTTGATTGGGGCAACCTCACCACATAACAAGTAGCTCACTGCTGCCAAGAAATCTTTGTTTCAGAACAAAAGTGAGTCATCTTAGCTGTTGAAACAGCATGAATCACATAATGAGTTCTCTTTAAAGTAGAAGAGAAAATTGAGGAGATTTCACATGCAAAGGATCAAGTTAAAATGCAAAAAGTTTCTGAAAAATATGGATGGACTGGCAGGTCCGTGGATATTTCTCTTCCCCAGCATGTGTGCATGGATAAAAGGTTGTTCTACGACTAGCATAAACACTTGTTGTAACACACTTCTTTATTACTATTGATTGTTACCTTTATTATAAGTGATAAAGAAATTTCTATTACTCCAACATCTTCATGAGTTTGCTTTTATGTAAAACTGGGCTGAATTTTTTAGAGATATTGAAAAAATATACTAAAAATATACATATTAACCTGTGACAGAAATGCTAGCTTTAGTAGATCCATATATATATAAACGCTCTTGTCGATATGGGACTACAGGAGACTCAGTGATATTTGTATCCATGTACTTGATTAAATGTGCTCCTTGTGACAAATCAAGAAGAATACTTGTGTGTTTCTGCTGAAGAATACCATCTGACTGAAATAGAGACCACAAATTAATTACAAGTAGAGAAATATTTTTTAAAAAGTAACATTTTTTTAAAGAAAAAACACTGGGGAAAAGTTAGATTAAATTCAAAACATAATGCAATATTGTTTGAGCAACCAAAACCAAGTATTAACAGACATACATACTTCAACAAGTAACTCTTTAGTGCGTATATCTTTGGCAATCTGTGATCTTGCCATAACTGTCACATTGATTTTGCCAAGCACAATGGGAACTATTGGCATATAAACAACAGCAGATTTCCCAGCTTTTATCTAAAATATGAACAGAAAAAACAATAAACCATAAAATAAGAAAGTTAAAGCAGCAAGGAATATCTACTTAGATGCGAAATAAAACAACTAAGTTCGTTCAAGCCACTTTAATAAAGAAATCAATAATATGTACACATATCAGCTTTTTGAAGAACACAGTGGAACCCTGATTTTAGGTTGAACATTTCATACCTTATCCTGCTTCCAACATTATCTTCTGCTCCCCGAAAATTGACACATGACTAATTGAAACATGACAATTGACTAATGACAATGTTGAAAGATTCCAGATTTTACGCTATGCTTTTCAAGAAAATCTGCTTAATTTGTTTTACTTAAAACAGATCAAAACCATTTTATCTATACAAGACTCACAGAAACTCTATTCCGAGTTCTTTTTTTTCAAGATAAATTTGTTTTAAATGCTTGGAGCCACTATAGAATACTTTTTGAACAGGCTTATTGCCTTTTTTTCTATGAGCTGTAGGCTGCAGGAGTTTCCAATCGTCTGATCACCGAATTGTTTCTTTATAGCATACAAAAACCATTTTTACTTCAAAATACAAGCACTTAAGCAAAGATTTAGCTCCATATAGCTTTTAGATTCTATGGATTTCAACTTGTCATGCATTTTCTGACCATATTTTTGGTAGGACTGGTTTCAGTTGTTCTATGTGAAAGTTTGTTTCAGCACCACAGCCATTTTTATCATTTGTGAAAGCTTAGTTACTGTGTTATTTACCTAAAGGAAAGATGTCTAGACCCAAAGCAGTAAAACTCTAAAACAATTTTTATTTGTGATTAAAAAGCAATAACAAATTTAGTAAACAGACAAGTAATTATTACCATTTCTCTCACTGTTTCATTGGGTAAGTGTCAATTTAAAAAACAAAATTCTTTGACGTTTTACCTTTACCACCAGGATGAAGTTTCCCCGTTTAGTATGTTTTTTATCACAAGTCTGATGGAATACGTAAAATTGGAGTTCCACTGTATAAAAAAACTCCAATTGCCTTTAAAAAGTAGACTTTTGGCAACTCTGTTTTATGATTTCAATATTGAGAAAGTAAAGGATATCAAGGAACCTAACTATTTAATGAAATATTCAACATTCAATCATGAATATTTATCATTTAAGTGAAACACTGAGGAAATATCAAAAAAAAAAAAAAAACTGAAAGACATACCAAAATAAGATGCTGCTGCTCATCTGATGATGTTCTTGGATCATATGATTCAACTACACCAAAAGGTTCAACATGGACGAACTTATAATAAGGAGATTTAGCAACACTAACTAAAACCTACAGTAAGAAAAAAAAAACAAGAAATAAATTTCTATCTAATTTCTAATAACATCTATCTTTAAAGAAATAACTTGATTTGAATAAAGAATTATATAGCTAAAAAAAATTTAAAATTAAAAATTGTTCACATGGATATAATAAAGTGAAAAAATGAAAAGAATGAGACTTACATCCATTTCATTGTGAAAATAATTGAAAACAACGATACGTAGACCAATTTGCTCTCCAATTTTGCACTTAGTTGGCATCTCAAGAACCATATAAAATGGTCTCGTAGAAGAAAACTAAATGAAGAAAATTCTCAAATAAAACTCAAATCAAAAAAAAGACTAAGAACAAACATTAATAACACAAACAATTAGTGAATATACATAAGCAGATAATTTAACTACAGCAGTCACAAAGTACTAATGAAACATCGTACTTTTATACGTATAAAATGAATTTAATATTCTGCAATACTTCTGCTGTAGTCAGATGCTTTACAGAAAAATACATGCAACATAGGATTATTTAGTAGCAAATCAATCACACATCTTTAATTTCACATCTTTATAGGATTGATGACAAGGCCATTTTTTTTCAACACAATATTCAGGGCTCCCAACACATTTTAGCCAAAGAAAAGGGTAAAAGAGGACCACTTTCAATCAAAAAGGGGACTAAAGAGGAGCAGTTAGAATCAAAAAGAGGACCTTAGGAGGACCATTCATAGTTAAACCCAGGGAAACACCAAAAGGTAAATTAGCAGCCTGTTGCTAAATCCGTGAAAATAATTCCTTATTTAACCGCAATAATGAGATTTTTAATGATACAATTCTTTATCATCTTCAGTACAACTGAACTTTTTATCCATTGAATTACATTACTTACCAACATTTGGATGGGGGGAGGGGGTGACAAGCAAGCATGTAACTAACGACCTTACAGATTAATTTTAATTGAAAAATAAATTTTCTTCTAATTAGCAGGTGAAACTGGCTGATTATAAATAATCAGCTAATTGACTGATGAATCAATGCATACCTAGTTAAGACCTTTTAGATACAGTTATTACAGTAAAGATCTTATAATATACAGGGGTATCCCTCTTATTACACGGTTAATTTGTTCCCTGTAGTATCGAAACCGTGTTATACGAGACCTTTAAATGATGTAAATCAAGGAATGTGTACCGTGTTATATCGAAACCAAGTCCTAAGATGCAAATTTTATAATGGATAAAATTTCGGCTCAATAGAATATACAGACAAAAACTGACAACCAGAGCATACAACGGCTCACTGGTCCAAAACTAAGAGTTGTTATAAGCCATACAACTTAATTATTTTACATGCTTCAAATTAAAACTTATGCACAACAAGAAAATACTTTATCAACTTTCTTTATTAACAAGACACAATCTATCAGAAAACAAATCTGAGCTTTTCTATAGCAATAAAGTTCGTCTGAGCAACAACAAAAGAAAATATTAAATTCAATAAATATAAGTATTCTATTTATTTTATTTTATATTTTGTTTCGACTACATTTTTGTATTTATTATTTGCCAAATTTAGCTTATGTTTAATCCTAATCCGAGTTCATACTCAATTCGGATGAAAAAATTCCATGACTTTTCCAAGACTTTTTCATGACTGCATAAAAAATTTCATGATCTTGTTACATGAGAGAATAGCAGTTTCAAAATTGAAAATTTTTGGAAAAGAGCATTAGCGAAACTTCTAAGTGAATGCCCCTACCTCATTGAAGCACTTGTTGAAAAAATATCAGTGTACACCTAAAAAAACTATTCTTATTTGTCTTCATCATATAACTTAAAGTAAAGTAAACATACAGCGAATGAAATGTAACGGTGCTCAAATGTCTAATACAAGGGCGCCCATATAGGGGGCAAGGGGGGGGGGGGGGCTCGATCCACCCCTCCCCCCCCAAATTAGAACTTTCTTGCTTTTAGAACTTTTTTCTTTGCAAAAATGTAAACATTTCTTCTCCAGTCATTAATGAATTAGTTATTAAAAACGTCAAATTTTAATGACTCTAATCTGTCCTGAAATCAGTTTCCACGGGGAAAATATTCAGCTAAACCACTGGGGAAATATTTGAGCCCCCCCCCCCCCCCACTTGCAACTTCGCATTTGAGCGCCCATGGTCTAATAATCTTTTTATAAACAGGTAGAGTACTAATGAATGGGACAAAGGTTGAATGAGTCATTACTAAGTATCAATAAATTTGCTTCAAAAGTTGTCTTTTAGCATCAGCAGTGCATTTAAGCATACACATAACTTGACAGTACTTTGATTCATTAAAGAAAAGTCACATTCTTTAGTAAATTCATGTTTCTAAACCAGATATTTATATTTTAAAAAAAGAAGAAAAAAAGATTCAGTAGTGAATAAAATTTTCAGATTAAAAAGTACTTGTTTACATATTTGCACATTTTCAAATGCATATAAATAGGTTCAGAAATTCTAGAACATAGTGTTTGATTCCTGACTTTCAAGAAATTGAGATAAACTCTGATAAATTTAATAATAAAGTTTTTACGAGTGATGGAAACAAACTTGGATGCAATTGAAATGCATTTTTTAAGTGGGCGTGGCAAAATCGAGAATGTGCAAGTTTGCTACTACAGAATATAAAATAAAAAAAGTGTTGAAAATAATGATAAATGCAAAATGAATGATGTCGAAGCAGAAAAATCACATTACAAAAAAAAGACGAGCGGCTGCTAAGGCAGTGATGTTATAATATTTCAAAATTCAGATTTGTTTTTGAGATTGTCAATTTTCTAGTTTTCACATGCAATACTATTAAATCACTCAATATTTCTTATGCTTGTTTAGTTAATGTTACTTTCTCTTTGCCCAGGACATTTTTTCGTGACTTTAAATAATTTTCCATGACTTTTCCCGGTCTGAAATTTGCTTATTTTTTTCCAATGGAAACAAAATAATTTTTATCTTTTTGTTTTTGGAACACTGATGAAAAAAATTAAGTATTTGATAGTTACAAGTTAGTGTTATACAGGGAAACCAAACGTACTAGCTGAAGACAGATAATTTTTCGTAAAAGTTTCATAAAAACAAAGTAAAAACTAATTACAGTTATTATCATACCTTTTTTACAATGTATTAAACAAAAATGAAATTCCATCTTTTAAAATTCGTGTTTTATCAAAACCACGTAATATTTAAATTTAAGTTTTGTACCGTGTAATATTGAAACCGTGTAGTAGAAGTATGAAGTCTCTGAGCTCCCTCCCTTACCCTAACGTCAATAAACATGGCCTATAATCGTGTTTTTAAGACTAAAGTTGCGTTTTTAAAACTAGAAGTTTCAAAATTTTGTCTGTACATCTTCTGACCTTTTTTCCTATCCGATCAAAAAAAAAAATTATTTTGTTTTTTCAATGTGCCTCCTTAAAACTTTTTTTTTTGGTTATGTCTCTGCACCCAGGGGCAGAATTCAAGCAAATTTGGTGAGAACTAGACAAAGGAGAAGTGCGTTTTGTTTGACTCTTAACAGTTATATTTTCAGAAATTGTATCTGGTTCAATGATACAAAAGAAACTAATGTTTTGGAGACTTGGAGAGAGGAACATTTTCGTGCCAATGAAAAACTAGCGAAGCACTGCAATGATTCTCCATTTTGTGTGTCTATAACTGTGTTTCTATGATACACGAAATGAGGGGGCATCACAAGGCGCCCCTAATTTTATGCATTTGGGGCATTTTATAGGCACTTTTCATTGTATTGTGCCCTTCGAAACGAGGTTCGTCATGTTCTGCCAAAACGAGGGGCGCCTTGCGGAGCCCCCTCATTTTGTGGTTCATGGCAGAGGGATGGGTATCCCTGCATGACGTGAACATGTTTTCATTTTTAAAAAATACTTCAAAGTACAATGATTTATTTTTAATTATTATAAAACTTTTTTTTTTAATATAATTTTCATATAAATATTGTTCAAGAGAAAAAAGATCAAATTGGGGAGAGAAATTTAAGGAAAAATACCTGAATTGGATGAGGAAGTAAACCAAATCCATTAGCACTGTTCATTCCAAAAGCAGTTATAATCCAAGAGGTTGGTACAGATGGAACTGGTATATTAAAAATATAGTGACCGAGGGGTCTATAAATCAAACATAAAAGAATGAATCTCATAAGCATAATAACTTTATCTTTTAACCACACTTTTTCTAGAAGAAATATTTTTTTTAAACTACTTTTAGAGGAAAAAATTTAGAGTTTACAATATTATTAGCAAATTACACTGGGGAACAGCGATTAGGTTGTTGTAGAACTATAACTTGTTTTTGAACAATTTATGACCTCTGAGTAAAACAATGACTTTGGTTTTAGTCTAACACTTCAACTTTTTAAGCTACAGATTTCAAAGTCACCAATTCACAAAATTTAAGACATTTTTACAAAAAATATGTTTTAAGGAAAGCTACAATCGCTAAACTTTGCATGCACAGTATAAAAAACTACCTTTTTGTGTTACTGATGAACACTGAATTATTTTACATTTCTTTTGAACCTTTAACTTTTTGCCCTGACAATGAACAAGTAAAATTTGCTCCAAATAATAATCATGTTTTAGAAAATAAACTTGATTTCAATTTAAAAAGGTTTATGTCAGTCAATTTGAGAACAACAGGGCTTCCTGTGGTACATGCTTTTCCCATAGACCTGACGTGGGCACATTACGTATGGTGTAGAGAAAAACCTGATGCGGCAAAAAAATAAATACAGTTTTAAAATCAACAGAAAGTATGTTTGTAATTGTCTCATTTAGAAAAGTGATATACTTGTGTTTGATTATAAAATATGAAAATGTAACTTTGATGAACTTAGAATAATAAAACTAACTAATAAATCATGCAGAAAGCAGGAATTTGGCAAAATGATCATTTCCAAATCAAGGAAACAACAACTACATTTTCCGGACCTATAAGTATGTTCTATATAAAAATGCCTTGATAATTTCAAAGTCTGCTATGACAATTTCAAACCATAAAGCAATCTTACATAGTTTATTGAAAGGATCGCTACTTAGTAGCAAAATGGGTAGGGACAAAAGCTTCTTCACTAAGTGCTGTCAATTGCATCGATGTAATAAAGGTATCAGGGATGCCCCCCTCCAAGCTCAATGATGCAAAATCCCTCCCTAAAAATTTCCTAACTCTTTTGTTTTTAAATTAGTGTAAACATAGTCACATATTTTGAATTAAATTCGCATAATTTTCTGAATTAATCAAAATTATATTTAAAAGAAATTGAAGAATTAGAGTTGCTTGAGGAAAATAAAGTTACAACAAATGCAAACACGAACTGCTTACATTTACGATTGCAAATACAAGTTCAAGCAATCAATAAATTTAGGATCTCGAGAAGTTTTGCCGTTTGCTCAGAACTTTTTTGAGTGTTGCAGCTACCAGATTCGTTCTATTTGCTTAAAGTTATTTAAAAATCCCAGTTAAGATAATAACATTAAATTTCTCAGGGCCGTCGTGAGAGCAAAAAACTAAGAGGGAAGGTATGCGTTTTAGCAAGTGTTCAACCCACCTTTTCCCCTAATATATTTTAAAATAGAGAGATAGAGTGGGATCAGCTTTTGCTTTGGGAGAGAGTCTTTACTAGATCTAAGCGATAAGAACCCTGTCCATAATTTTTTTATAAACTCAGAAACAAAAGTTTCTTGGGGTTTTTGCCCCCGGGAAATTTTCAAAATTGTAGTTTCAAACGATCTTTAATAATGTTTAGGGTGAGAAGAGGCTTGGTGACTCTCCCGCGGAAATTTTTCGAGATTGAAGCTCTAGAAATGAAATTGCTTCGATTATGTCAGGAAAAGAGTTAAGTGGCTGTGGCCCTGAATTTTTTTATAAACTACAGTTCTAAAGATGCATTTTTAGGCCATCTTTGGTAATGTTAGAGAGAGAAAAGTTTTTGTGTCCTTTCCACGGCAACTTTTTGAAATTTAAACACCAAAAATGCAGTTTTAGACAATGTTTGGTAATGTCAGTGAGGGGGGGGGGACTTCTTTTGAATTGTAGTTTTACAAAGCCTTTTTTAGATGATATTTAGTAATGTTAGGTTGAGGGGCTTGAGGACCCACGGCAATTTTCTAAAAAACACAACTATGGATTGTCTTTGGTTATGTTTGAAAATTTTTTGGAAATAAAGTATTAAAAACTTGATTGTAGCAATCTTTGGCGACATTAGATGGCAGTCAATGTTTCAAAACTGAACTCCTAAAATACAAGTTTCACTGACCTTTGATAATGTTATGAGGGGGAGTTTTCGGAAGCTCTCCCACGGAACTTGGTTCTAACACGTAGTTTTTGACGGTCATCAGTAATGTTCGGTCTCGATGGCCCTTTGCTGCAAATTTTCGAAAACACAACTCCAGTAGCACTGTCAAGTCACTTAAAACAATCTTTAAAAGATTTTATTTTATCCATTTTTGACACCCCATTTTCCATCGCTGTCACACATGTTCATTGAACAGATAGATCACTACTAGTTCCAGAAAATTCATGATAAATTAAAATGAACCTCCAGACCATTTTTGCAGCAGATTATTTGATGCCATCCTGTCTTCATTGAAAAATCTCTTTTTGAATGCAACTAAATTTTGGAAGGAGTGCGTCAAAGAAGTATTATTCTTACATCTTACTATTTCTTACTGAATAAATTTAAATATTTTTGTTCCCTCCAAAAATTTTGTTTACAAAAAAAATAAAAATCCCCCCCCCCCAAATTTTGATGGTGCAACTTGTGCCATAATCCCCCCCCCCCGTGGGCACCCCTGGGAGGTATAAACCTTTCCCTGGTTCTATCCTTATGGCCTGAATCTTACTAAAAGCTGTAGGTCCCCTAGCAATCAATACAGGTTCTTCGTGCTCTGCCTGTTTAGCCAAATGTAAGTGAACAAGATTGTTGGACAAACAAAGGGTTACAAAAAAGTATCAAGTTACAAATGTGTCTCATAAACAATGAAAGAAGGATCACCATGGTATTAATCAAAAAGTTTCAAAAAGAAACATTATTTCTGCCCCCTTCCCCCTCATTTAAAAAAAAAATATTTTTTAAATTAAAGTATTCAAACCTGAAATTTGTTAAGGAACTTTAATGAGAGAAAAATACTTATTAATTAACAATATGTTAATTTGAAAAGAAAAAGATAGAAAAAAAATATTGAAACTTAGAAAATGTGCTATGCAAAAATGCTTTACCCAATATTTATATCTTTCCATATCCAGGCATTTTCATACATCTTCTGAATTCTATTTATTCTAGTTCGTTGATATTCGGCAATGTCAAGTTCACTTTGGACAGGGCCTAAAATTTCATAAAATATTTAAAAGAAGAAAAAGTTATAATTCACACAAGGTACTTGACCAAAAATATCATGCTGGTATTCTTAACTTACGCTTGGATGCTCTGCAAAAAACTGATCATGAAGGTCTCAAATGGGTAGCATGACAAAAAAAGCACACAATAAGTTAATGGAATATTTAACTGATGAATCACAGAAAATGATTGCATTTAAACCAATCTAAACATGCACAATGACTATAAATAAAGTAACGTGCTCATGTGAGTAAAAATATCTTAGCACACTTGCCAATGTCAGGAAATAATTATAAAGAGCCATGTTAAAAAGTATGAAGCCGAGGAAAAAATAAGTAAAACTTTTTACTGTGACATAAGTAGCTAAGCAGTCTGCGACAAATCCTGCATACCCAGTCGCCCCAGTGACTTTAAGAAATGCCTCGCCGACAAGTTCTTTCAGAATGAAAGAAAAAACTCCAGCATAAGTATAATTTTTTATCTAGCAAATTATCACTCTTTCTATAGTTTTACAAAAATCTAAGTAAAGAGATAGTTTACAAGTAAAGTGATATTGACACATACAAATATTTAGAGTTTTCAATCATCAGCAATTTCCACTATTCTCTCTGTACAACATATTACGCATTAATGGTGACATAATGTGTAAATTGATGTAAAGAGTTAAATAAATTTTTAGTCCAAAATTTAATTCAGAATTGATGATTATTTAGTCACAGTATTAAAATCAGGAATTTTTCGATTTACAAGAAAGCAGAATAGAGTCTAAATATATACAGATGAAGGAAAAATCTTTAAACGCATTCTAAACTAAACAGGGAAATTTTCTTTGAAGTATCAAATTATTATTATCATTAATATTTTAATTATTTATTTTTTAAAGATCTAAAAATATTGTCTTTTGAATTGTTCAATGCATGGACTGTTATTTATTTTTCAGTTTTTGATTTACCTTGCGCCTAAAATTTTCCCTGGCAACTAATATTTTAGTTTTTGCCGGACGCTGGCTTAATTTTTATACTCTTTGCAACTCTTTAAAAAAAAAATTCATTTTCATTGATTTGAATTGCTCATCAACTTAAGACATCACTTTCAGCCCACCTGCAATTACCACATTATAAATTTATAGTCATTTTAAGAAAAGATGAAACTAGATCTTTATCAATATAAAAGTCGATTACTTCAAGAATGAAAAAATTACATAGAACACTTGTTTTGTTTGTTTAATAGAAATGTGCAAAAACAGTAAGATAATAAACAGTTGTAATGTTTGAAACTCAGGTTAAAACATTTGATTAGTATCAACTCAAAAACTAAACAATATAAATCCAACATTAACTCTAATTAACAATCGAAAAAATCCTTCACCTTGAAATCAGCTGAAATAAAAATGTTTTCGTTATTTTGAAAAAAGTAGTAACATAACAGAGTAGAATCCGTAGGAACAAACTAAAGTAAGAGTGCATAGTTTAGTTTTTGTTACTCAGCTAGAATTTATCAAAAGTATAAAAATAGGGGGAGGGGAGTCAAACGTGAGTTGCAATGTATAAATGTCATTCATAATGCAATTTTAGGGCTACATTAAGGGTAGTTCTGCATGTCAAAAAAGGGGGTAATATTCATAGTTTTCAAAATGATTATACAACAAACTAATGTAAAATTCCTTGAGGGGGGGAGAAATATAGAGGTGCATTAGTAAACATGCAGATCATCTTTTTTCCCCTCTATTTTAAGTTTTTTGCACGAGCATAACATATTGGAACAGTTATGAGACATTGATTAGGTACACGTACATAGAGCTCAAAGAAGGACAACTCAACAGCAATAGTAATGAGAATAATGAATTTTTATTATAGTTTACTATTTTTATACGCAAATTTGTACTTACATCCACTTTCATCAGAACCATCAAGACAATCCATAAAACCATCACAATATTTATCAGACCTAAAACAATTGCCATCCATGCAACTAGAATAATCTCCAGACTTGCTACAATCATCTATAGGAAGATCACAATTAAAATACTCAAAGAACTGCAAAACGTTAATTGAAGAAGCTTATGCAAAAATATAAGAGCAATTAAAATATGGTACCTGGTCTCTTAGGAACATGAGCATCAGTAAACAGAATTAAACCAGCGAACTATAAAATCAAAATACAAAAAGAAAATTAATGAGAAGCCAAAATGTGTATACAGTTGGATCCCGACTTACGCGAGGAATGCGTTCCAAGATCCCTCGCATAAGTCGGAATTTCGCGTTGTGGAACAACGTATGCTTAGAAAAATTTTATAAGCATACCCAATTATTTAAGACATGTGTTAACATCCCTCAAATTGTTTCAAACCATTTTTTAACTATATATTACCGTATCTTTTATAAAGAACTGATTTTTTACTGTATTTTAGAAAAATTGTTACTATTTAACATGATTACTGTTATAAAGCACAAAATCTATGATCAATAAGAAACATGCACTTAAACAGTAGGGTACTTACATTAAGTACAGTAATGCATTATAATAGCACTGAATAGTAGATATCGTAATTTTAATTATAATTTTTTAAATTACGAAGATGATGGTTTATGCAGTGTGGGAACACCCGTATTTCTGGCCTCGCTTCCATTTTCATGTTTGTATTTTGCTCAGACACTACTCTGCGAGTTTCACTGTTAAGATTAAAGTGCTCGTTTGGGAGCCATTCTGTTTTATCAACGTTCATATGTAGAAGGAAAAAAAAAACTGTTAAGAATCAAAGCGGTTATTTGTATAAACAAAAGCAAAGCGTTGTTTAGACTAATACAGTGTGTGAACTTCCACTTTCAGTGATGCTAAATTAATGAAAGTCCATTCACAAAACCAATATTTAGTGTCAACGAAGCCCATTCTAACGCTCCGCCGCTCCTTTCCAAAAAATTTCATGCTGCAAGCGAGCAATTTGAGTCAGCAATAAAAAATTCATTACTCGTGAAAAACTCGCGTTATAGCCATTTCGCGCTAGTCGGATCGCGTTGTAGCGGGATCCGACTGTAAATTGATTTTCAACTTCAAACTTGTACTTTAACATAAAATAACAAAGTCTAATCGCTTTTAATATGCAAAGAACCAAAAGGATCATTTGTAACATACAACATTGGCACACACACACACACACACAAAAAAGCAAATGTATTGACCTGCACGAATTTAGACATGTTCTACACATAACTCCAGTAATCCAACAATCGAATGCACAAAATGAGAAAACACATGTGACACTTGTTTTGTCATTGTAAGTTAGATTTTATGTTTTCTATTGTTTCAAAGTTTAAACATCATAAATGATAAGATGTGTTCTAATTACTAGAGTGCAACATCTAATTATAGAGTAGAGAACCATCCTTCAGCAGATCAAGATTAAAAGAAATCAAGACAGTTAATTACCTTACCTTGTCGTGAAATTTGTAAAACCAGATAGATAAGCTCTGCCAAGCAATTACAAAATATATTAAATTTCCTTCAAACTGATGAAATTTTATTCGCATTAATTTATCAGTATAACATTTTTTATGCATATACAGTGAAACCTGTGTATAACTATACTGTCTGTAACGATAACCTGTCTATAACAATATCTTTTTTTTTTGGTCCCAGCAAAATGTCAGCATGAATAATCAAACTGCCTATAACGATAACCTGTCTATTCCAATATGTATTTTAGGTCCCAACGGTATCGCTGTAGACAGGTTTTACTGTATGTGTATGTCTTTGAAAACCATCATTTTATTGTGTGCATTGTTATTTTCACACATTTTAGTAAAACTCAGTCCCCTATTTGCTACAGAAATAGTCTTGATATTTGCAAGGTTTTTCTACAATTTGAATGTGAAAAAAGTTAAGGGATAACTTTACATAAACTAATGGGTATTGGGTAGCTTACATAATTTATTATTTTCAAGAGAACGATTCATGCCCTGCGTAGCTCCTCTTGACACAAAAACCACTACGAAATCGCTCTTTGTACATTTAATATTTATTGTAAATTTGTACATCCAAATATGGTTCCTTGCAAAATTTAGGAAATAATGCTGTCAATTAGAAAATCAAAGGGGATATAAATAAGTTTTTGAATTTTTCTGACTATAAGATAGAATTTTTGTATAAATGCTATAAAATTTAAATTTTGATTTAATAAGGAGAAAAAGAAATAAAATATATATGACAAAAAATTTCTACCTTAAAAATTTTGCTTGCATCCATACCATAAGATGATGATGGATAGTTGATAAACTGATTGGAATTCCCGCCACGAGATTTCCATGAATATGATAAAGTACCATTCATCTTCTCATCAAATGCATTCATTTTTTCCAATACCTGTAGATGAGAAATTCAACAAGTTCTTATTTTGTGCACATTAATGCATTTAACATTTTGCAAAATTTGATGTTACATGTTCCCTACTGAAATGTTTCAGAAAAAGTACATTTTAGTGGTTTTAGCTTATGAACTAAACAATAAAAAACTTATGAAAATACCAACAAAGACAATTTATTGACTCAGTTGTTAGATTGTGAAAGCACAAACCAGAAATAACAGCCTCAATTGAAAAAGAATGTACTTTAAAGTTTACAAAAAATGTTGGTTCTCAAAATGATTATAAAGGACATAACTATCTATATCTACATAGTAATATGATTAATTTTATTAATCCATTAACCTACTAATTTAGCTAATATTGTAATTTCATTTACTGAAGTATTTCAATGCAAATTCAACACTTAAAACATCTATCCACAAACCAGATGAAAGAACAATCAAATAAATACTAAGAAACTAATCAACTAAGAAATAACATGAAACATTAAATTGAAAATAAATGAACTAACCTCAGCATGACTCAAATCATTTCCAGTGCGCATGTTATGCAAAACATGGTCAACAGCTGAAAGACCAACATAAGTTCCTGGTTGCCCTTTGATAATAACCTCTATTGTTTCCCCAGTTTTATCCTTTTTGTTATTTAGAACGACAGAGAACTGAAAATACAGCACAACATTAGGCATGTAAGAGTATACTTGAAACTGAAAGCATGATGCTAAACATATGCATCATATCTATAAGCTGAGGAAAGGGGGATGAATGAAAAAACATATATATTTATAATTGACTGACATACTAAAACACAATGAAGTTAAATGACTAGTGAAGTGTATTCAAATTTTATTTCATTAATCAGAATCCTACTTTATTAAACTTTGAAGGACTATCAAAAACCTAACATCTATAAGATTACAAAGCAGGAAAAACAAGTTTTTGGATCACAACCGTGTATTCTACCAAATCATTTTATAATTTTGGAACAGAATCTTAAGTTTTGTATAAATGTTAATTTACAATTTTGTAGAACTAATATCCAATGAAAAAGGTTTTGCAGGAAGGGAACATGGTCTGTCAAGTACAACAAACCATATAATGTTTTACAATTAAATACTATTTATTTCATACAGAAACAACAACTTTATATTATAAACAACCAGCACTAAAAAAAATAATACTTTTACAGAGCTTATTTCTATAATGTACTTCATGAAATCTACACAATATATATACATGCATATATGAGGCAGTAAGTAAAGGGATTTAAGTGGCAATAATAAAAGTTTGGAGGTAAACGGTACAAATAGTAGGAGAACCTCTCTTCTATTTTGGGGCAAGTCTTGGGATCTTGGGAGTCTGCTGTCGTACAGCAAGATTTATAAAAAAAAAATCAATGAAAGCCTACCATCTTTAAACGTGCTTTACTCAAAAAAAACTTTGTCCCTCCTTATTGTAACAAAGGAAATTATGTTATAAAATGCGTTGAAAAATTCTCTTCTCTTATTGCAATATATACCATCATTGAAAACATTTAGCTTTTTAAACTTTTAGCGCTATTGATCAGTCTCATTGGTTCTATACTTACATTATTTCGGGATATGCCATCCACGGGAAAAGTTAAGCTATCAGCAACAACTTCACCTTCCCTGGCTATGTCATAAACTACAACAGTTGCTGTAGGTGCCATTTCAGGTGAAAGAGAAACTGCGAATGTTTTGATGCTTGCAGGCATTTCTTCTACTCCAGACAACAGAATTATGCTTTTAGAAATTATCTACAATTAAAAGCAGCACAGTTACAAGCTGATAATTTTGCAGTTAGTCACAATTTTACATCATATCAAAATTAAAAAATACAAACCTGCACTATTAGTGGATTTGCAACAAATTAATGACTTAACTTTTTAATTTGAGTCAAATAACATAAATTAACATTCTACTCCTTTTTTTTTAAATTTTTTTATTCCTCATAACAAACTTTTTGTCAAGTATCTTTAATGAATGAAAGATATTTTTTATAGTATGTAACTCAACAGCTAAACTTAAAAAGATTTTTTGCACATTTCATTCTTTAGTTTTATTCCCTGAAGATAAAGTAAAGGTTTTATTAACATAATGAGATTCAGAAACATCAGAAATTCCTTCAGCGAAGTTAACAAGAAAACTTAATTGATACTTCAGCAAGAAATCCAATCCAAATTAGGACACACAAAAGTGTTTAAGGGCTGTTACTTACAGCTTAAAACACAAAAGAGTCGTACACTTTAACTTTTTTTTTGCATTTCAAAAGTTCCCAGAAACACTAAATTCAGAATGATTATTGACTCATCGAATGAATCATCAGAAGCCTACAGCTGGTTAAAAAAAACTGCTTTTTTAAAACTTACATCCCCTCCCCCTCGAATAAAAACAAGGATTTTTTGAAGACCTGTATTAACACTTTATGAAGCCAAAATAATTACGGTATCATTGTATTTTAAGAGTAGTATTGAGTTTTAGTATGTAAGGGTTGTTATGCAGGGTTGGCCGAATTGGACCCAATTGGGTTGGACCCAATGGGTTTTTTTGAAAAAACCCATTTAAAAAAACCCATTATTTAGCCCACTTTTGGGTTTTTTAAAATTTTGTGAGAAGTTTTTAAAAAAAAATTAATTAATTTAAATACTTTCACAATTTAAACTTCTTTTTTATTTGTTCTTCACCACATACAATGAACACAAAAAATGAATTTTGAGCTTTAATAGTATTTCTTAACTCTTAACGGCATTAAAAATATACTTCAAAGATTTTAAATAAATGTATTTAACTTTTTTCTTTAACTGGTCAATAAATAACTCAAATTATCTTGACCAAGTCTTGTCACGTCTGATTTTCTCAATATTTGTAGATTGTACAGAGGAAACTAATCTAGTTAAAAGACTTTCATGTAAATTATTTTCTGCTAACCGACACGTCACAAATCTCGAATAAACACAAGGTAATTTTTTTTTAGAAATAAACAGATTTTTCCAACGGTCTACAGAAAACAGAACAGGTACAGTATTTTCATTATTTTCAAAAAAGTTTAATATTTCTCCCTCTGTACACAGAAATAGAAAAACAGGCAACATAAAATTCAAAGAAATGTCTTGATTAAGCTGGAATTCAGTAAAAAGGGATTTAAACTACTTGAGACTCTACAGTAGTTTTGCATAACAAAATGAAATACTATAAAGTAAAATGCAAAAAAAAAAAAAAAAATGTAGTAATTAAAAACGAACAATAGATTTTATCACTGGAGAAGTAACTTTGCCTTAACTGTTGGTAATAATGAAAATTCAAAAATCTGAAACTTAAACATTCTTGGGTTTCGTCTTCTTTTATACTTTTCTTCAGAAAGCTCTGAATTTTAACTAGTTTTCCAGCTTTTTACCCGAAGATAATCTTTGCACTTTGTCCATATACTTATGCTACAATATGCTACAAGTACCCCACATTTTCCCTAAAAAAAGACAAAAAAACCCACATTTCTTTTAAAAAACCCAACTTTAGTTGGGTTTTTTTTGGGTTTTATTTAAAAAAACCCAAAAAAACCCTGGGTCCATGGGCTTTTTTAAAAAAACCCGGGTTTTTGCCAACCCTGTTGTTATGACCAAATCCAGAAGACAATTCTTTTGTATTTTTGGGGAAGAAGATTAAACAAAAGTTTCTGCTTTGTTCTGTGCATTTGGATGAGTGGGTTCTTTTATATTTTTTACTGTAACAAGTGTCTTACAAATGAAATCTTTTTTTTTTTTTTTTTTTTTTTTTTTTTTGTATTTCGAACTAAGATTATGTCAAATATTTTTCTGGGTTTCTCTACTTCGAGATATCAAGCATCTACTGTAGATACTTACCAAATATGAAAACTGTTTCACATAATAATCTGCTCTGACATGGAAGATAATGTATTCTCCAACCTATGAGAATGAAAGATAAGCTTTAAATTCAACAAGTATGGAATCTTCTGAAATCATCAAAAATGATAGAACAAATATCATTTTTAAAGTTGAAAATTATTTTTAAAAATAATAAGGCTTCAGCTTCTTTTGTATTGATGCACAAAATATTTACTTTAGGATCCCGAGTGCTTGTGGACACCTGAATATGACGATTACTAGGCGCATACGATGCATATGCAAGCAAACTTGCCCTGGCTTTTTCTCCCGTTTCATCCACATATCTTGCCTGAAGAAACAAAAATATAGATGTACATATACTGTTAAAAAATATATCTATATGTTTTCATTGTAATCAACTTTTATGTTGAAGTTGAAAACAATCATTTACAAAAAAAAAGAAACTGAAATAATTAGTCATAATCAATACAGATTAAGACTACTTAAATCATAAGTCAACTGTCTAATTATTTTACATGGTAAGTATATGGCAAAAGAAAAAAAACCAGTGCAAAAAAAATATTTTTATATTTTATTTCTTATTTGAAAGCCAATGTATGGGGATTTTTTTTTTTTTTAGGTAACCATCATTATAAAATTCCTCTTGCATGTACCTAAAATGTATGGTTATTCATACCAAATCCATTAAAAGTAAAACAATATATATTTCATACATAGATTAAATTTTAGAAACCAAACAAATAAAATTTGAACAACAAACAAAAATAATGAATCAAAATTAAAGCAATTATTTTACATTATATGCAATGAAAGTTATTTTCAACTGTAAGATTAAAACAAGATGTACCTCTAATGTCATTGAATGAATATCGTTGAGAGATGAAAGAGAACCAAAACTGGACAATAAATCAGTAGTAATGTCCCAAATACCAAACTGAATAGGGGACATTTGTTCATATCTTGTCTCTAGTTGCCTTTCTTCTCCATACTTGAAATGCACAGTAGTAATAATTTCCAGTTTTTGATCATTGAGTCTCCAAGAAGGCAAAGGAGACCCATCATAAAATGATACAGCAACCTATATTTTATTGAAAAATATTATAACGGCATGAATCTAACAGACAAGAAAAATGAGCCAAATAACATATGTTGCAGTGTATCATACATTTAAAAATCACGACATAAATACATATAAACATACGAGGGTCATTCAATAATAAAAGAGACTAACTAGCGTGAGGAAAAGACTAGGTGTCGGTAGAACAAGATTAATACATTTGGGATCTTAAGTTGGTCTCACTGGGATGAGTTCTAATCAGCTGATTAATCAACACTGCTCTTTTTATAACCTCAAAATTACATTAAACAATGTTGGATTCTCTTGAAAATTCCACACTGGTTAAACAATGCTCTGTGATTTGTTTTTTGGCTGCTGAAGGTGAAAAACCAGGTAATGTATACCAGAATGACTCAAGTGTATGGTGAAAGCTGCATAACCTGTGGAAATTTTCAATTTGGTTGAACAGTTCAAAAATCGTCGAGAATCAGTGTCTGACAAGCAACATTCTGGCTGGCCTATTGAAGTTTCAACTTCCTAGCTTTAAACTTGAGCTGTTGACATTATTCCTGAAGACCAGCATGTCCTGGTGGAAATGATTGCAGAAGAAGTTCAAGTTATAATTGGTACAGTAATATTCAGAGGAGAAGAGTGATCCTCCAGCAAGACAACGCATGTCCTCATGTTGCTCAACTAACATGTGAAACCATGGATAAAATGAGCTGGGATGTACTGCTTCATCCCCCATATCAGCCCTGAGTTAGCACCTTTTGACCTCCATTTGTTTGGTACACTGATTAAGATATTACAAGGGTAAAGTTCCAGAATAACGAGGATGTCATGAAATTTTTGGGAAATTGGCTCCAGCATCAAGACAAAGAATTATTTGCAGTCAGTAAAAAAAGCTCATAATTCATTCGGATAAGTGCATAAAGGTTTGAGGGGAAATATGTTCAAAAATAAGAAAAGTTTTATTTTGCAGGGGTGCCCACCTAAGGGGGGGTCATGGCGCAGACTGTGCAATTGATTTTTTTTTTTTTGGGGGGGGGGGTGATGAGGAGCATTTTTCTTATTTTTAGGAGGCTCTTGCTTTTGTAGGGGCAGTCTCTGCAATATTGAGGGGGGTGCGCCCAGGGCCGCGCCGTCCCTATGTGCAAGGTCGTGCAGGGCACGACGGCACCAGAGTCAAAAAGGCGCCGAGCTCTACTGATCAAAAGTGTTCCAAATCGGAGAAAAAAATCTCCAACCGAAAAAAAAAATTGACCATTTAATTTTTGAATGGTGGTGGTGAAATTATACTGCAGATTGAAACAATCAATCTGTCTCGCTGCCTATCTTAAAGGAAAAATTATTCCCTTGTTGTGTCAAAACTTGCTTTTCCGAAGCGCAACACTTGACGCTAACTACTGCTTAAATTAGCATTTTTCTTCCCAATGTGCAGCCGTGAATGCTATTTCGGTGACGTTTCTGGTTAAGCATACAAGGCGGCGCTACGCAACAAATATGCTATTCCCTATTATGGTTAATGAACTCGAAATAACTTTGAGACATGAATCAAAAATGTACACTAGATTCCAAAATTAAATATTTGCTATGTTTTGATTTTCAGGTACATACGGAAAAGCAAAGGAACTTTTTTCATTCGTTTATTAGGTCTTAAATGTGTTCTTCAAATTATGTTTCATTTTTTAAATAAAAAATGTAGAGTACTACCACCATCTCGAGCAAATTTTGGTATGTATTAATAGTTCATGTTTTTTACTTTAACGGTTTAAGATGTATAATAAGTCCGTAGTGTCAATAAAGGGTATGGATGCGCCTTGCAATTAAACCGAAGGGAATGCTTGAAAGGGATTTCAATGCATATGAAAAAATTCCGTGAGTAGTATTAGTCAACTAGAAAGTCGCCCGTCAAGGTATGACGAGTGAAAATTGCTTCTATTCTTCTACATTTGAACGAAGCAATCGCCTGTTTGATGATATTTTGAGAGTTGAGAGTTAAACCCGAACTCCAGTGGATTAACCCTAAACTCCAGTGGATAGCGTTAATTTTCAACCACTTGTTTGATTCTTCATTCCCCTAAAATGACTGTCTTCCCAGTAAAACAGTTAAGTTACCGGATCGAGTTCAGCCTTTTCACAATAAAGCCTTCCTTGCATGTTAAACATTACCAACACACATTATCAAATTATCATTGCTTGGCGCGAGTTTCATTGATGAAACACGCGCGTTACAGATCATCGGCTATTACTTATATGAGGATTAATGAAGATTTTAACTTCTTGTATTTCCTCGTGAAATATTTTATGATATTCTGAATCACTCAAGTAGGAAAATGTAGAAACATTTCATTTTTAGTGCTAAGATCTTCACACTTCAGTTTATAAAATATAGGTCGAAAATCTTAGTTCTATTTAAAATAATTTTTTAATTAAAAATTTCCATGACCAAGCCCCTGAAGCCCCCCCCCCTCGAAAAAAAATTATTACAGATCGTCCTCAATTTGAGGAGAGCCACTAAACTCCTCGTGCTCTAACAACATTGAAGTTAGCCTTAAATTGCGTTTTTGGAGCTTCTATTTCAAAAAATTGCCGAGACCCTAACCTTACTAGAGAATGGTCGACAATTGCGTTTTTAAGTCTTTAATTTAAAAAAATGTATGGGGAGGGGTGTCCCAAACCCTGTTATAATACCAAAGAACGACGAAAGTTGAGCTTTTAAAATTACAATTTCAAAAAAATTAAGAGGGAGATCCTCTGATTCTTTCTTCCTAATACAATTAAGTACGTTTAAAAAATCTGCATTTTGAGGACTTTAATTTCAAAACATTGGGAGGGGACGCTTAATCGATCAAAAACTCCTTAAGTCCTATTACTTTCCCTAACGGCAACAAGTATGGTCTATATTATTACCCGCGTTTTTAAGACATTAATTTCGGAAAATATTGAAGAGATTCCCGGAACTTTTCTCCTTCTTACATCTCCAAAGATCGCATGAAATTGCGTGTTTAGGCTGAAGAAAAATTGAAACTAAGTTCATGTGAAAAAAAAAAAAGAGTGTTCTCCCCCTACCCTAAAATTAATTTCCAGTTGCGTCAATTTCGTAACTCTTAGCCGATAGTGTCAATCAATTTATTTGGTATAAAATATCTTTAGCATGTAATATACACACGTATACATTTGCTTTCAATGCTATTAAAAAAACCTTATGTTTCAATAAATGTATTTAAGTGTACATTTTAACAAAGCATAAAATACATGACATACACCGCCAGCTCAGTCAATTCCAGCCAAGGACTACAGTTTCGTGCTTATTAGCACTCATCAGCACGGCATAGGAAGTGACTGAGCTGGAGGTGGAAAACCTCTTAAGGAAGGGTGGCCAAGGGTGCCAAGCAAACTGGTAGCTAATATAGAATTAGCGCTGACCAGACGAGTGACCGAAGCAATGGTTCGGTTCAACTCGAAGATTGAAGGCGAGGCAAGGTATATTCAAGGGGGGTAACTTACTGAATAAAGCATAAAATGTTTACACAGTTTTTTTTTTGAATAAATTAAATGCCTAAGGTATTTTTTCCACATTATATTTGTTTACAAAACTTCACTCCAGGTGTTAACCATATTTTCCCCCGAATACCAGTGCATGAAGGCGCTCAAAAGACATTTGCACGACGGCGCCGATTGAGCTTGGCGCGGCCCTGGGTGCGCCCTTGCTCTTAGGGGGGCACCCCTGTATTTTGTAGGGTGTTTCTCCATATCAGTTTGTCCTTTTAATTAATGAATGACCCTCGTATAAATACCGTCTGTTCTGGAAAGCAAAACTAGCACTCAAGATCAATTTCACTTTAAAAGGATGATACGTTGAGTATGGGCATCTGCTCTGCTTTGCTATCTCCATTGTTTATGCTACTTTGGAAGAACTGCATTTAAAGTTTATTATTTTACTTCTAGGATTTAACCCTTATTTTGACAAAATCAGAGCGGACATGAAGCATGGATAAATTTGCTGGAGGTTTCAGTTAAGGAAAATAGACAGTACAAGTATATTTCAATTTTATTTTTAAAAAAACAATGAAAAACAATTATGCTTGCCCACTCTTAAAAAACATATTTTTTTCAAATGTGAAAAAGTATATAATAGATCAGCATTAATGACTTTTTTTTTTGGAAAATCACCAAAAATTAACAAAAAAAAAACATGTTTTTCTCTTGTCCTTTTATTCAAAGTCGCAAAGGCAAATTTTACTGCAATTTACACAGAATCTCAATTTTTTAAGTCATAAACATTCAAATAACTTATATAAATAATTTAAAAACATTGCAGTATATTTTTCTTCACAAAGACAACAAGTACACTTTTACATAGTAATGTGAACCTAGCTGTGAGAGTTTCATGCAGAAATAAAAGGATCTTGGCTTCTTTTCTGGGATTTTTTCTAAATTGTATTACAAAAAAAAAAGTATAACATTTTTTCGTAATGTTATTGAAAGAGTTTCGAGGGTCCCCATCCGAGAAACTTTTCCAAATTAAAACCTTAAAAACGTAATAAGAGGCCATCTTTGGTTACATTAAGGGAAGGATTTGTGTTTGAGGAAACTTCCCCAGCAATTTTTCAAAATTGTAGCTTTAATTAATACTTTTGATGATCATTAATGAGTTTAGGAACAAAGGAGCTTTGATATTTTAGTCAAAAATAAAAATGCATGTTTGTTTTTTCTAATCTTTTGAATGGCCTTCAATTTTCATTGCACCAGTTCTGTTTGTAAACTATTTCTCTCGAAATTCATTATTTTAATTATTTTTCACCAGCTTTTCTTTTCTTTTCTTGTTAACAAAACATTTTTAGGATGTAATACTAAATTTAACTGGATGTTAAAAGAGTTCAAAAATCAAATTTAAAACATGCAGTGATGTTTTTCTTCAGTATAGGTGTCCTTGCTGTTCTGTTGATGTAATAGTTTCTGGTTCCTTGTCTATTTATTTTGTTTCCTTTCATTTTTCGTTCATTTGTCGTTTGGATTGCATTGGTGAACAATTCATTCTTCTTTTTATGCAATGATGAAGGGGCTTGCATTTGTTAGCCTCGAAACAGCTGTTTGCTGAGTTTTTAACTCTCTTTTAAATGTGTTTATTTGTACTTTATACACATTGTGTCATTTTACTTATGCAAAGAAAGCTAAACAAACTTCAAAACTAGCACATTAATTAGAAAATCATGAAAAGTATTTAGAGCACTTGAATTACAATTAATGCAAAAGGAAATTAAATTTCTGACTTACATAACATCTAAATGGCATGGCTGGTTTAAAAACTTGAGGACTTGATCCAAGGAAGTTTAGTTTTATGTTTGATTTATATATAACAGATTGGGCAAACCCAATCTGAATCTGATTCAGGAACCTTTCACCAACTTCAACTATCACAGTTAACTTTGAACGATCAAGGTGTGACATTGCTCTTCGGAGATCATTCATAGGCAGTTTAAATTCAACATATCCACTAAACTGGAGGAAAAAAATTAATTTTCAGCAAATTATTTCAATACAATAAAATAGAAACATAGTGACAAATCAACAAATAAAATTGTAAATAAATTATTTTGAAAAAACTAAAACAAAATAAATACAATTAAATGTAATTAGTTTACACAAATTTATTGATTGTAAATTTAAGCATAAATTTAAACCATTTTAATAAAAAAATTACATCAGAAAACCACCTAAAGTAGATTTAATATGAGCTGAATTATGTCACCACAATTGAAGCATTTAAGTTATCAATGCCACAAGAAAAGCTACAAACACATTTACACAAAATGTAAGACAAAACATGAGGCAAGCCATATAATAATTTTAAGCAATATTTTACCCAACAAACTTGTTGAATAAAATAAGTACTTTTCACAAAACTAAGGAGGGAAAAAAACATATTTTAACAAATCTTAAAAACTAAAACAAATATTTACTTCATACACTGACCAAGTCTGAGCTGATACAACTATTAATGAGCTGATACAACCAGTGGCGTACCCAACATGGGTGACACTTGGGGCAGTAATTTGTGGTGACACCCCCCACCCTTTGGGAAATTTTTCAAACTTGTAGTCTTAAAAATGCATTTAAGCTTCGTATTTTTCAAAAACTTGTAATTTCAATTTGGGTGTCAGTTCCCAGACGGGCGACACCAGGGCCGACTGCCCCCCCCCCCCGTAGTGACCCCACTGGATACAACTATTAAGGTTACTAGAAATACTAATACAATTCTTACATAATTCAGGAAAAGCTTAGTTTCTGGCAATAAACCATAACGTTTATGATGCTTCTGAAGAGGTTCCACTGTCGCTTTTACTGTTAGATTGCCGTAAACTGGAGCACCACTAGTATAACTGTAAGAAATATTAACAGTAACATGTAAGCATGAAACATTATTAATATTACATGCAATATACGGACACTCCAGTTATGCCATCCAGAGACTGCAGTTTCAACTGTGTACAAGGACAAAACTGCGGTCTCTGGGCGACATAACCGAGTTGTCGGTATGTCACATATAGATCTGCCTTAGCCCTGGCTTAAAGGCAGTAATTTACTGTTTAATTACCAATATTATAATTATTGCTATCATTATTAAATAAAACTTAAAATATTTACTTTGCTGTGACACATCCAGTTATCACTTGTTCATTTTCCATTATGAAAGGAGGCATGGTGACATTCACTTCAAATGGAGTCTGATCTAACAATTGCGCAATAAATTACTATTCTTACATTTAAAAAAAAAATTTTTTTTAATTTTAGTGCCCTTAGCACTCATTAAAAGAAAAAGGGCTGAGGATATGAATTTTTTACTTACAATATTCTTCAACATGAATAGTTTTCTCCTCCACCTGGCCCTAAAATATATATCTTAATATAAAAGAATGCAACATTTTATAACACACATGCACAATTATATGTGTAATGTTTTGTAATCAACAAATCTTAGTATTTGAAATTAAAGAGTGCATAAAATGCAAATAAACCTCTGAAATACGCAGTTAATATACCGGGAGACTGCTAGAAACTATTTTTAATTCTATTCCTTGAATTTATTTACCTAAATTTAATGAAATTTTGAATAGGAACATTGATGCATAATGAATCTTAATTGCAATGTAAAATAAATAAAACATACAAGGGAAAATAAACTGAGTCCTTCTTAGTACGTAATGAGCCAATAAGCAGACATATAATTTATAACCAGAAAAAAAAAGTTCTCTAGATAGCTAAGTTTGTCTTTAAAATCCCTCTGTCATTATTCAGCAATATAAAAAGAAATGGGAATTTCAACTAAAATCTAAGACCAAAAATAAATAATCAAATGACAAAGTTTTAAAGGAGAACATTCTTCAATTCAAATCTTCAAGGTCATGATTTACAAAACATCTTACAAATCAACAGACTTTTAAAGACATAATTTACAAAACAGGATCATAAAAAAGTATCATTACAGAAAAACAATTATGATTGTTATTTGCAGTAGTGACGGGCAAAATCAAGATTCATACAACTAAATTATCAAATATCAAGTCATTGGATAATTCGAGGATTAGCAATCACAAAAAAATCTCTCAAAAGATTTCAGAATCAAAGTGTCTGCATGCAAAACTCTAAATATTCTCTGTCACCAACAATAGTACTTGCCTCAAATGGGTCATTTAACAAAGTTTATAGTAGATAAAGCAAATGAAAACTACTAAAGAAAACATACTCTATGGTTTCTCAAAACTATGAATTGCCCTCCCTCCTCTTTATACACACAAAAGTCCAGCACTTAGAAAAATATTATTTACCTGTGCAACAATTTGAATGGTCCAATTTCCAAACCGAGGTTGTAAAGACAGTTCATAACTCAAGCTAACAGCCCCTATAAGTCAAGAGATAAACATAAATCTTAATACATAAAAATCAATGTCCTGAGATAACATATATATATATATATATACATATATATATAATGCACAGCCGAAACCGCTGAAGCTTCAGACTTGAAATTTGGTAGGCATGTCCGCATGATTACAAAAGTAACCACTAAGAAAGAATTTTTCGAAATCTCAATTAGTTCGGGAGAAATTAATTAAAACCCCTTAATTTCTGCAAAATTAAAAACCTGTCATTGAAATTCAAATCCCTTATTTTCGAAGGCTTTCCTCCATTCAAATCATTATTCAGTACTTCATCTCAACTTTTGGTCGATAGCGAACTATAAAGTTGATATTGCTTTTGTTTCTCACGTGATTCTTCGAGGCTTTTCTCAAGTCAAATCATAATGTTTCTGTCTTTTGCTTTTATTTTTTCAAAACTAGAAACGAAGTTTTTAAGAACATCATCACAGGCGGACTATCCTTTTGAATTTAGAAGAGTGCAGTTTCCTGTTAAAATTTGCTTTGCAATAACCATTAATAAGTCACAAGGACAGACATTAAAAGTAGCAGGGATCGTTTTAAGAGAAGACTTTTTTTCACACGACCAATGTTATGTAGCTTGCTCCAAAGCCAGTTCATCAAGCAGTTTAATAATTTTAGCATCAGAAAAAAAATTAAACATGTTGCATACAAAGAAGTTCTAGCTTAAACATAGGTATAACAATAAAATGTGGATGACCTGTGTTTGCAAAGATAATAAATACTTTAAAAGGATCGTTAATAACAGTTAAAGATCGGTTAGGGACAAGGGCATATATATATAAGGAGTCCAGGGTCCCCGGGATCCTCCCCAAATTAGAAAAAGTTATAGGTAATAAGTAATTATTATAGGGGATTTTCGAAACTAGGTGCACCAAGCACTGTTAACCCCTGCTAATTTCATTACCCGAGCAATGCCGGGTACG
This sequence comes from Uloborus diversus, assembly GCF_026930045.1. Classification (NCBI taxonomy): domain Eukaryota; kingdom Metazoa; phylum Arthropoda; class Arachnida; order Araneae; family Uloboridae; genus Uloborus; species Uloborus diversus. Next base: position 223,047,631 of record NC_072731.1, read on the forward strand.
GGAATGCTAGTTACAGATAAAAATGATGAAAAACAAATTTAATATTAGAGGCAATATCCTATATATACTATATATGTAGTATATTGCCTGTATGTGGCAATATACTATACTAGGGGGCTATCGCCCCCTGCTCGCTTACGCTTGCCAACCCCCGGAACTGCTTACGCAGTTCCTTCGGATCGCTTTATGATTTTCATACATTTAAAAGGGGACAATTACTTTGACATGCAACTCGTGCATTGGATTATTATAAAGCAAAAGTTTGCAATTCCATTATCTTTTGAGAGAAGTATGCAAGGGAACATTTTTGTACTAAAATTACAAACATAATGTAATCTTTGTTTCCTACATTTACTGAATGCAAAAGAAATTGCAGTGAAAAAAACATTACAATGTTAACACACTTAAAAACATTTCATGGACATTAACTATACTATGTTCAGTGTCAAAATATGTGTATATATATGTTTTAAAGTGTCTAACAGTTGTAAAGAGCAAGCAACTTTTGACATTCTCTGAAAGCAGTGATTTAGTAAAAAAAATGTTAGAATGGGTATTTTAAGAGTCAAGAAACCAAATCCAGTGGCACGACAGCTTATGAGGGCCAAGGCCTACTGTACTCATCTCACTCCTTTTGACCAAGGGCTCTGGGGTGCTAGGCAGATGTTCCAGTTAAGAGGTCAGCCTAACGCGGAACCCCCAGGGTTTAGTTCCCAAGCATACTTGGTACTTATTTTATCAACCCACTGAAGGAATGAACAGCTGAATCAATCATGCCCAACCCGGAGATCGAACCCGGACCTGCAACGTGGAAGGGCTACCACTGATCCTCTGGGCTTCAGAGCACTTGAATATAATTTACGAAGAAGAGAGCAGTGGGCTACGGAGTCTTTAGATGAAAGATCTGAACGCAGATTGGTCAGTAATACTGCTGATACGCTAAGGTGCACAAATGCACACCATCTTCAAATCAAGAGAATTCCTCAAGTGTTTCCGAATACATTTACGGATTGATCATGCACTTTACTGGAGAAAAAGGGTTGACCTAAGACTGATAATTATAAAACTGGAGAAAAATATTATTGTAGCACAAAAAATTATTGATTACTATATAACACTAATATTTGTCATACCTCGGATAGAATTTATTTCATTCTATAGCAACGTGCCTTTTAAATTCAAACGTAAACAATTTTCCGTTAGATTAGCCTTCCTAATGATTATAAATAAAGCAGAGGGTCAAAATGATTTTGTAAAAACAGATTAGCAGTAAAATCAGGTTTCACGATTCAATTTGTTGCTTTACTTTGCCACTGTGGTTCAGTTCTTAACATCAATGCCATTGCAAAAGCATGTGAAATGTTTCGCTCTTCAGGTCTTCACGATTCAATTTGTTGCTTTACTTTGCCATTGTTGTCCAGTTCTTAACTTCAATGCATTGCAAAACTAAGTGACATGTTTTGGCAGTGAGAGTTGTTCAATAAATTCATTTAGTCTATGTGGAATAACATAATACAGTGAAGCACGGTTTATAAGTTTTTCTTCTATTCGTTTTTATTAATTATACGTCTTCTAAATTGTTCCTGGAGGGTCTAATATACATTTTCTTTACTAATTATGCATTTTTTCATTCATACGCTTTTTTCATAGTCCCTTCAAAAATTTATAAGCGGTGCTTCACTGTATATAAAAAAATGTGGTTGGGAAAAAACTTCAGTATTTACAGCTTGCAGTTAAGCTTGACCACGAAAATAAGGCGGATGACCTTGAAGGGAAACATCATTTGTAATAGGTAGAATCTTCCAGAAAGCGCCAAATAGTAAGAGGCATGGTCTCGTTAATCCTATCTAGTGATGTAAAATACCTGGGTATTTATTTTTAGGGGTAAATACCCAGGGTATATACCCAGGTAAATACCAAAAATGGGTAAATACCCGGGTATTTATTTCAAAAATTTATATTCAACTAAAATACTTTTCTGTATGTATTCCATTATGTATATATACAATGAACCATATACAAAACAATAAAGTTTTGCCCAAAAATTGTATTTTGATCACATATTTAAAGAAATATTGTGCGAAACAGCTAAGCAATCTAATATGATATTCACATTAAATGTGTAGGATATGTCTAATCAATGTTGATAGCCAAATTTCAGATATAAAAAGTCATTCTACAAGAAGAAAAAAGTTTAACTGGTTACAAAAAAAAAAAAGCAAACGTCATTTTTTAAGGTCCTAGTCTTTTATAACCCAGTAATATGTCCCTGCATGACATCAAAATGTAACGAAGTGTCGCTCAATTTATTATTACTATTTATTTACCTATATCTTATGCAGAAATTTCCTCCAAACTTAGTTCAATTGTTCAGGTGTATTCTGTATCACACACATATATATATATATACACAAACACATAATATACATAAACATTTAAAATTCAATTAAAATTTTTAATCTTTTATTTTAGGGTTTATGTTTAAAAAAGAAAATATTCACCTTTTAATACTACCTAAATTTTTTTTTGCAAAATGCGCAATTACTAGGGGATTTACCCTGCCTTTGGATAAATACCCAAGAAAATATTTACCTTCCCACCCTACAGGGGAGCAAATGCAAATGAGCAAGGCAACAGAAAAGAAAATTTCGCTTATTTTTTTTTTTTTTGCTTATTAATGTGAAAACTGTTTCTATATTTTCCATGTTATCACTGAAAAATCAGTAAAATAAATAACACCATAGTGTCTTAATAACTTCTCAGTTTATTCTTCCAAACATCCCTCATGCTTCCTTTTTTTTTTCATTTTGGATATGACTGAAATAGATTGTGATTTTGAAATCCTGAAGTTCATAATGAATTGCTTATACTTCTCCAATTATGACATTGAAAAGAAAGATTCTTTGGTTTACAATATGTTTCTTTCATGATTTCATCAAGTCTTTCAATAAAAAATATTATAAACTGTAATACATATGTATATATCAGTTTTACCAATTTTTTCATATTTAGATTTAAAAAAAAAATTTCATTCACTTTTTTGCAATTTTTTATAAAATACCCAGTTTTTGGTTATTTACCCAGGCCTTGGGTAAATACCCAGGTAAATACCCAAAAAATATTTACCTACCCGCTGGGTATTTACCCGATCCACATCACTAATCCTATCTATTCCAAAATAACAAACAACCTATCACAAATGATGTTTTTGCATTGAGGTCATCCACCTTCTTTTCGTGGTAAGGTATAGCAGGGCTGTGAAGTTGGACTGGTTTTATGGTAAAGGAGTCAGAGTCGAAGGTTTAAAATTTCAAGAGACGGAGTCGGTAATTTTCTCTGAAAATTCGCAGCTCTGCCAATATTTGCGGAGTCACAGCCGGGGTCGGACTAATTTTGGGTAAAGGAGTTGGAGTCTCTAAAAATCTTGTAGTCAGAGTAGGACATTTTTCCTCTGACACTGCAGCCCTGGTAAGTAGGGAACTTTATTTTTTGTAAGCAATATGATTAAGGGAAAACCTTTCGACATCAACATTAACTTTGCAAACTATTTTTTTAAAAAAAGAAAAAAATCATAATACTTCTCTGCATACACGATAGAAAATTTCTGGGTTTTCAGATACTATGACTCTTGAAGGCCTTACATATGACATGTCTATGACTGAAAAGTGGTTTTGTCAAATCTAAAAAAAATTGTATCAAAAGTTTGACCCTGTGCATTACTTATAGTCATTAGGAAGACTAATCTAACAGGAAATTGTTCACGTTTGAATTTAAAAGGCACGTTACTATCGTATAAAATAAGTGGTATTCGAGGATAAGTATCAGTGTTATTATTAGCATTCTTTTTTTAAAATAAAATACTATTTCCCTCCAGTTTCATTACTATCACTGTTATTTCAACTCTTTTCTCCAGTAAAGTGCATGATTATACCGGAAATATGTTTGAAAACACTTACAGAACTCACTCGATTTGCAATTCGCGGTTCACAGCGTGCATTTGCGCACCTAATCCTATCGGCAGCATTGCTTACCGATCAGCGTCTAAATCTTTCATCTAAAGACTCCCAAGCACACTGCTCTTTTCTTTGTAAATTATATTCAAATGATCGAAAACACTCATTCAAAAATCAAAATTCTAACGCTAGACATCTAACAGTAGAAGCGAGTCTGCAGCACTTGTAAACAACGATCGTAAACACGTAAACAAAGCGGTTCGTTGGCAACGGAGAGAAAGAAATAAAGGCTTGTTTTGCGCCACGCATAAGCGTTTTATATATATATATAGATAATACCAGTTATGCCATTCAGAGACTGGTTTCGACTTTGTAATGGACTCATCAGTCTGGAACAGACTAGGACCGTATCCAGAGCCGCCCCCCCCCCCCAAACCCGAAATGTTTTGTAACGTAAAATAGAAGAAAGGTTTATTTTTTTTACTTTCTAATGTTAGAATTGGAAAACAACAAAGTTTTTGAGTCTTAATTTTGTAACTATTAAATGAGTGAACAATTTGAAGAAATACAGAGAAAGCAATTCTAATTCTCATTAACTGCAAAGCATACTTGAAATTGAGACTTATTAGGATTTGATGCTTTCTTTTCTACTTCAACTCATGGCCAAGGCAGGCCCTTTGTCAGTTTGGTAGACTTGCACTCCCCCCCCCCCCCACCCCAAAACAAAAACTCTTATAAAACTTACAATACATTGATTTTAAGCCGGGGACTCTCCAAGGGACGGGGGCCCCTCGTTTCCGATTAGATTAGTATCTGGTTACCAAGATGTACCAAATTCAGCTCTTTGATACATCCTGAGTAACAAATGCTAACCTGATTCTCACGTTTTTTGTAGCATATTTTTCCAAGATAATTTTTCGTGACTGATATGTTTCATGTCTTGCCATTTACTTAACAGGAAATTCAGTACTTTTGTTATTGCTTGTTTTTATCTTACTTTTACTGCAGACTGTCAGTATCTTAAGCATAAGAAAAAATATAACACCATCTCTACTCTATTTCATTTTCTGCACTCTTGTGATTGAAAAAAAAAATTGAGAAATATTTCATTATAAAATTCTTTCAAATAGTTGTTTTAAACTTGTACCAGGTGTGTCTTACAAAGTTATAACCATTTTGTAAGACTGTGCAATCAACAACTGGAAAGTGCAAATGAAGTCCTTTAAATAACTTCAACTGTTCTTGAGCCTTCGAAAATTATTTAAGTTTTTGAAATTCCTTGAAAAGTACTTTAATTTTATCTCTTATCAAGAAATTAAAGTATGAACTATCCTAATGGCCAGAATATTACTCTTTTGTTACTTATTTTCTGAATCTCTACACTATTTCTTCTAAACCATTTGGTACAATTCTTACTATTGGGGAACTGGATGCAATTGGGGACAGGGGGGGGGGGGGGATAATGGGGAAATGATCAAAAATAAACTACACTAAAAGCAGATATGAGCAAGTAACTATGTGCTTCTCTTTTCTCCTCCCTTGTTTTTATTATCTGTTGATTAATGTCAACGATTTGTCGAAAAAGTAATTTTTACTTTGATTGATCTTGATTTGCAAAAGAATGCATACATTTTAAAAGGTTTTGTTTGCCTATTTTTCTTCATATTTTGTAGTCTCAATTACCCCTTATAAGTCCTCAAAATACAGATTTTTATATCTATTTTTTAAAACATTTCACGGAAGAAATTTTTTGACCCCCCTCCCCCCGGACCCCCTGGAATTATGGATATTTTACAACTCAATTAAATGGCCACTCTCCTGTTATCTTTACTGCTACAAAGGTGAATAAAAAATTAATTAAAAATAAAAACAGCAGAAAGCATTCAAAAAATGAGACAAAAACATGAGAGTATCAGTAAAAAACACACATAAGGGGAGGAATGGTCTGTGTGTATGTGAGTGTTAGGGAAATATGCGAATCCGGGTCCGTCCCGAAAAAAAATCCTGGATACAGCCTTGGAATTGACAATAACCAAGTTGGAGTTAGATGACATTTCATTGAATATGAGAGTGCCAACAAACTGGTAGCTAAAGTAAATTTAGCACACCAGCAAGAATCCGCAGCACTGGAAAGCTCCAACTTGTCAATTGAAGGCAAAGTTTGGATGTTAGGTAATGATAGTAATATACAATAAAAATATGCAAAATATTAGTCATTAATTCATGAATTTTCTCGACATGGCTTTTCAAAGCAATCACCACCAGCAATAGTTCAGACGACAAAAACAAGAGTATTAGAAAAACTGCCAATCCTTTAGATGAAATAAATAGGAGCATCAGAAGGAAAAAAAAGGAATCCTGTAGGCTTAAATGGGAGCAAGAAAATGTAGAATTTAAAAATAAGACTCTTATATTCCAGTTTAATTATATTACTTTGTATAACTTTTCCATTCAATGATAAGTTGTTGTAAAAACACTTTTAAGCATTGTGTTACTTTAACTGGGGGTTTGCAAAAACAACACCCTTACCAAAAAAAAAAGATTACAAATTCTAGCTGGGCCCAGAGCCTGTTGCTGGTCGTCACTTTTGTATTTGTATTTGTATTTATTTAAAAAAAAAACTGATTAAGGTTTTAAATTGAAAAATTATTATTTCAAATGAAAAATTGTTACAATTAAGAGCACTTTCACTTATATTTTAAACATTCCTTATCAAAAAAGCAATTATAATAAATACAGAATTAAAGTCAAGTTAAAATAAATTGTTAAAATAAAACAAAAGATGAGTAGATTTAAAGGAGCAAATGTTAAAATAGCCTTCAACTTTTAAATAATTTTAATATTTACAGCACACAAAAGAATTGAAAACTCAAAAACAATTTTCTGTGAAGTATGCATTGGGCACAATGTTGGAAAGTTTCTAGAAACAGATTTTTAAAATTTGGTTAAGGAAAAGTCTTATATAGGTCACTTCCTTCAATCTAGTAAGTTTTAGAACCAATTTTTCAACAAAAAAGAGGATTTTCCAAAAGAATTTAATTTTTCTGGAAACATATGCACATTCGGAATATGCAAAAAAATCGGAGAGAAATGAAGAATTTGGCAGCTACGGCTATTAAGCAAATCAATTCTTACCAAAAACAAAAGTCGAAAATAGGTTATTCCATCATATAAGCTACTCCCCAATTGCTGTTTAAAAGCACAAGAGTGGATAACTCTACTTTAGTGGGGTCGTGGGCACTTGGAACAGCTTACGGGAATAGGTGGTAATGAGCAAGGGGGTGGATAACTTCAAGGTGGCCACTGAGGGTCTTCACTGAGGACTAATTAACTGACTAGGACCAGCCTAGCTGGGCCCAGAGCCTGTTGTTGTCGTCACATTCGTATTTGTAATTGCAAAACAAAAGGCAAAGGAACTGTTTCTTTTCATAAAAAGATGGTGAAAAGTAAATGAAGAATAATAAAAAAATAAAAAAAGTGGGTTTCAAGATAAAAACAAATACGGTGAAAGAAACCTCAAAAATTTTCGAATGGAAACTTACATTGGAAAAAATCAAGTATCCAAAAAAATAGCAATGGTGGAAATTTGTTACTTTTCAGCCTTTTTTGGATTGAAAAAATCTCCAGAGTCACCTACAGCCTAAAAAAAGTCACATTTAAGTAGCCTGTGGCAACCCTGTCTCTGGTACATCACTAAAGCAGATCATGACAAAGCTAAAATAGGAGCCTACTTTTTTCAATTGAAAAAAAAAACATGTCTGGAAAGGAGGATAAATTTTTGAATTTAGTAGATTTGTCTTTGGGGACCAGTTCTGTAACTGGTGGATTTTTTCAAGTTGCTACACATATCCTAATACTATTCATTAGAGACGTACCGAGTAGCACTTTGGCCGAGTAGCCGAGTACCGAGTACTCGGCCTTTTACTACTCGGCCGAGTACCGAGTTACCGAGTAACTCAGCCTTTCACTACTCGGCCGAGTGTCCCAGTACCATTTATGTTGAAAGAAGGACCACCGACATACACCGATGAATTTTGAACTTATTGAAATAGTAGTATAGACCTCCTTGTCCATATAATAGTTTTTAAACTAAATTCCTGCTGAAATTTAACTACAAAATTTTGCAAAAATAATATTGTTTAAATTAAAAATGAATAAATAAAAGGTATGACTTATCAAGTTGGAATTAAAACAAATTATACAAATTTGTTCATTATAGGTCTAGTTCGCTAAACATAAATAATTTTTAAAAGCAAAAAAACCAATGTGCAGGAACACTGCAGACACGTTTTTCTGTGTTACAAGGATCGTCTTTTCAGTGCATAACATGTGAACTAAAGACTGTAAAGGCATACGACAAAAAATTTGACTTTTGCTGAATGCCTTTAAATCAACGAGCTCACATTTTGTGCATTGAAAAAGAAATTCCTCGTAACGGTAAAACACGTGTCTGCAGTGATCCTGCACTGTGCTTCTAACGTTGTTTTATTTCCTTTTATTTTTAAAACTAAGGTATTTTTATATATCTTATAACTAATTTTAGTTTGTAGCAAAAATTCCATATTTGCACAATTTTCAACAAAAAAGTTTTATTAACTTTTGAGACATTCGAACCAAGATTTATTTCATTGAAGTATTTCAAACTTCATTATTCTCAAAATTTAAATTTGAATTGTAAATGGTTGCAGAAAATTATATATGCTTGAGCTTTTTTGTAAATTTTAATGTATTCAATTTTTTGCAACTACTCGGTATTGGCCGAGTATCTGATCAAAATTTGGCCGAGTACCGAGTACTCGGCATATTGGCCGAGTACCGAGTACTCGGTACGTCTCTACTATTCATATTTCTTCATTTATTGTTACATAATAGCAACATGATTTTCCATTTTGACGGCCGGAAAACTCACCAATGGCATCAACCAGCAACTTGAAATGTCTCAAGAGGAAACAAATATGGGATTACATATTCACTTTGAAACGTATAATTAATAAGCTAAACTAAATAAATGTTACGAAAATGAAAAAAATACTGACCAAGATTTGTCTGCCTAGATAACCATCTGCGCATAACAGTTCTTCTAGGGTCGAGGATGAACACATCAATGGCATCTGAAAACGCCTTTAAATCGGTAGTGACTGGTATGGCACGAAAATAAACTAAAGATAAAGGATAAAACATACAATATATGAGAAAAATAAAATATTTAGAAACAATTCCAAAAAGGACTCAAATACCAAATAGAACAAGTTTTATTCATAAAAAATTCATTTTGAAAAATGTAATACAAGATCTTTTTTTTCGGATAATAAATATTAGTATGTCATAATTCAAATATCTGATGAGAACATCACATAACTTTCCTTTACATCTATTAAACTATGTTCAGTACATACAGTCGGACCCCGATTTAACGAATTCACCGGGACCCAAACTTTTATACCTTAAATCGGGGTGTAAAATTTTTTTTAAAAAATGCACTTACCTTATCTAAAACCTCTAATAAGCAACTGCACAAAAACATCCATAATTCAGAAAGTGTGCACCGTTTATTCAGCATTCCATGACTTATTACAAGCTAGCTAATTTGAAAATTTAAACTAGTAAGTAATAGATGTTTGACAATTTCCTTGATTCTTGACTCGAAATAGTTCTCTTTTGATTTTATGGACAGAGTAAAATACAGTCTTTTTTTGCAGCATGCAGCACGAGATATGATTTTATAGTTTCCAGGCCATGTAAAGCACTTGAAAAAGGAAGTTTTAATTGGAGTTTCACTCTAGCTTTCCGAATCAGAATCACTATTCGTTGGTTGCCCTCTCGCCCACGCCATTCAAAAATCGCTGATTCCAAGAAAAGTCTTTCTATTCCTGACAATATGGATGTAACATTTTTAAAACAATCCAATGTTTCTTAACTCAAATTAACAAAAAAAAAAATTTCCGCTGTTGAAATAATTTGTTATTTTGGGGATTATTATTCGGTAAATAGGGGGGTTTGCCTTCATTTTAGTCGATTAAAAAGAAAAATTCCCTAAATCAAAAAATTCGTTAAATAGAGGTTCACTAAATCAGGGTTCCACTGTATTTAAAAACTAAAGTGAACATGGTCGTAGCAATAACATGAAAATTATATATTCGTTGATGTCGATGTTATCACTTCCTAGGATATTGTGGCTCAACTTAAAGCAAAAGCAGATGAAATAAATAATAAAAGCAGCGAGAATAACGTAAATGCGAAGAATTTCAAGCTGAACATAAACTACCTAAACATATTCAAAGGCTTGTAATTCACAAAAAAACTTCAAACTTTTTTGCAGCTAGCGATACAAGTAACAACAATTTGTGGGCAATAAATATTTATCGAAAAACAATAACAGAAGAAAGAGATAACAAGATGATTCAAAACAAATTAACCAACTTTTTTGTTAACGTAAATAAATAAGAAACTACCAAATAAAGTACAGAGTTCCTCCAGCTTAAGTAGGGTCATGGAGAAAACGAGTCCAGTAGTAAATTAGGGGTGAACAGAAAGAATGTTTACCAGTAGTGTACAATCAGCTCTGTGCATACTTATACTGCTGAGACCTACTAAATTGTATCTGTCTTGCCTTTCTTGATGGGCTTAAGGTGAGGCAACAGAAATTTTTTTTATAATTTTCTCACAGACCAGATTTTTTCTGACTCAACCATTTTTATAATTTTCTCACATACCCGTTTTTCTGAGTCAACCATCATTCATTTGTAATAGTCATAATGAAAGTAAAGGCCAGTATAACAGCAAAACTCAACAGCTAGTAGTTTTTCGTGTAACAATTGAAATAAAAATTTTAGATTTCGCTTGTAATGAGAATAAAAGCTTAGTGAAATCACAACAATATCCAAGTCCATTTTTTTCCATGAAATTTAACAAAGAAATGAGGATAAAACAAATAAGGATGCATACAGTCAAGACAGTCGATAAATATGAGATTTTTTTTTTGTTTAATGTACTTACTAGTTTCTCCTTGAGTATAAATAGGTTTATCTGTCTGAATAAAAATAGTCATTGACCTCTGTGAATAAACAAGCTCTGATTCATTGTAAAATGCAGTTCCTCCAACAAGGACTCCATGAATATCTCCCTCTATTCGTAGTTTATAAGATCCAAAAAGACTAGTAGGAGGTATCTAAATGAAAATTCAAGCTTATTTAATACACAAATAATATTTTTAAAAAAAAATTCATTAAACATAAAACATTTAAAAAAGAAAATAAAGTACAATTTTAAATCTTGAAAATTCAATTTTACTGGGATAAACTTGAATAAAAGACGAAAATTCTTTTCATTAATAAAATTGAAGTTCTTCAAACGAAAAAAAGCTCTTTAATCTTCTACTGGTGAGATGATTTTTCTTGTATCATAAGTAGTGAGGTTGGGTGCATGGTGTATGTAACTTGAACTATAGTGCAATTGACAAAATTCAGCAAATCAGGGTTCATACTCAATTCGGATGAAAAAATTCCATGACTTTTCCAAGACTTTCTCATGACTTCATAAAAATTTTCATGACCTTGTTAAACAAGGGGAATGGTACTATTTAATGTCAAACTTGACAAGTTTTTCGGAAGTGGGCATTAGCAAAACTTTTACATGAATGCCACTACCTCATCAAAGCACTTAGTTGACTCAAAAAAATCAGTGCACTCTGCAGAAACTAATAAACTATTTTTATTTATCTTTATCATATAAACTTCAATTAAGTAAAAATATAGTGGATGCAACATAGTGATGTTTAAATGCCTAATGATTATTTAATAAATAGGGCAAAATAGTAATAAATGGGACAAAAGAATAAGTTATTACTAAGTTTCCAATCGTAAATTTACTTTAAAAAATATTGCCATTTGGTGTCAACAGTACTTCTAATCATCCATGTAACTTGACGGTTATTTCATTCATTGAAGTAAAGTCATGTTTATCAGTAAATTCATTTTTCTAAACCAGATATTGCAACTGGCCACATGGATTAATTTTGTGAGCTGAACGTTGGGCACCACTGTTCGACTATTAGAATTCTCCTATTTGTATGTTCTATCGCCTGACTAAAGTCTTCATTTCCTAAAGCTTTCAACGAATTAAGATAAATTCTGACAATTACAAGTGGTTGAAATAACCTCTGATGCAATTAAATTATACTTTTTGAGTGGGCGTGGTAAAATCAAGAACATGCTAAACCCACTACTACAGAATATAACATATAAGTTCTAAAAATAATGGTGAATTCAAAATTAGGGATGTTTCAGCAGTAAAATCACATTACAATAAACAGGTGGGCGGCTATTACAGAAGCGGATGCAATAGGATTCCTAAACTCTGATTCGTTTTTGAGATCGTTCAATTTTCGAGTATTAATAGCTTTTACATGCAATACGGTTGAATCACTCAAAAGTTTTAATTCTCTACTGTTCTTTATTACTGCCCAAGACATTTTTCCATGACTAAAAATAAATTTCCATGACTTTTAATGAAAATATTAATTTTCCATGACTTTTCCAGGTCTGAAATTTGTTTATTTTTTTTTTATGACTTTCCAGGATTTCCATGACCCGTACGAACCCTGGCAAATTAAAGTAAAAAAATATTTAATGATCATTGATTTCATCCAGAAACTTTTAAAACTCAGCACTGAATCATATTTTTAATATTTTCAGTCTTCATAACTTGCAATACATATTCATAAATAAATTACTTTTATCGACCAATGCTGGTTAACAGGGTTCATACTCTATTCGGATGAAAAAATTCCATGATTTTTCCAAGACTTTTTCATGACTTCAATAAAAAATTTCATGACCTTGTTCACGAAGAGAATAGCACTATTTAATCTCAAACTTGCTAATTTTTGGAAATGAGCTTTAGCAAAACATCTACATGAATGCCACAGCCTCATTGAAGCACTTACTCGTAATGTAAAAAATATAAGTGTACACTTAAAAAACTAAACTATTCCTATTTGTCTTCATCATTTAAATATAAGTAAAGTAAAAATGCAGTGAAACAAAAATTATGATGCTTAAATGTCTATTTTTTTTTATAAACGGGCAGAATGATAATGAATGGGACAAAGGTTGAATGAGTCATCATTAAGTTTCAATAAATTTGCTTCAAAAGTTGCCTTTCAGTGTCAACATTGCATTTAATCATCCACCTAACTTGACAGTACTTTGGTTCTTTGAAGAAAAGCCACATAGTTTAGTTCTTTGTTTCTAAACCAGACTTTTTTTGAAAAAAACCATATAGTAATGTTTTAGAATGCATATAAATTAATAGATTCAGAAATTCCAGAACATGTGTAATTTCTAACATTGAACGTAGCAGTGGGTCGCATGGATTAGTTTTGCGGGACATATGTTCGGCACTACTGTTTTAGAGCATTAGAATTCCCCTTTTTCTATATTCTATCACCTGACTAAAGATTCAAAACCTTCAACAAATTAAGATAAACTGTGATAAATTTAATAACAAAGTTCTTACGAGTGATGGAATGGAACTTGGATGCAATTGACTTGCTTTTTTTTAAGTGGGCGTGGCAAAACCAAGAACGTGCAAGTTCGCTACTGGGGCATTCCAAGGTATTTGGCTGTTACGGACTCTACACTTCATAAGGATGTTTTAGCCTCCTTCTCATGATTAGTGCAAATAGTAAAATTAAACTTTTTGTAAATGATTAGTCCTGTGTGTAGTTATGTCATAACATTGAAAAAAGTTTAGATTTGTGTTGAATTTCTAAAGATATAGGAAGATATATAGCATGTTACGGACTCTACGCTAAAAAGACATGGAAATTTTTGCTTAAACTATCTTCAAATTTTCTGTGAAAGTAATAACTACTCTTACCTAATGAAGGTTTTCCACTATGTCTCAGTTTATCTATAATACATTTTAGCACCAAAATATTTTTTAAAAAGGTAAAAAATATTTTTTACGGAATTATTTACTGAAGAACTGCAGGATTATGAACATGTTACGGACTCTACATATTTGTCACGTTCGAGTATTGTTTGAATTATTGTTTATAGAGTGTAAACAACAACAATACTACTCATTGTTCAATACTTACAATGATAGAATAAACTGTTATGACTATTTCTTCATCATATATGTGAAAGGTGCCCACCTGGGAGGGGGGGGGCATGCCACAGACTGTGCCATTGAAGTTTTTTTAGGGGGTGTTTTGAGGGGTATTTTTCTCATTTTTGGGGAGAGGTTTTTGATGTTATGGGGGAGGGGGGTCTGTGGGATTTTTAGGGGAGGTGCACCCAAGCTCTAGGGGGAGGGGGGGGGTACCAGATTTAAGGTGGCCTCTTGTTGGAACAGACCAAGTGATATGTTTATTTCTTCAGTCTTGAATTTGATATTAGAAAAGATAGGTTTTAATGCAAATTTCACTTACAATTCAACTTTTATAGTAGAACTTTGGTTATCTGAAGTGATCAATACCGGACCACCTTTAGTAAGTTGAAATTTCTAGATAACTTTTTTTGGGGGGGGAAGGGGGGGGGACATGTTAGGAAGAAGATGTTTTTAAGTCAATACTTTTTAAATTGCATTTTTAAAGTTAAGTTAAATTTTCTGTTAATTCAATTTAAAAAGGCAAAATTTTTTGCTTCATTAAATAATTGCGTTTAATTAATTAAATGTCAAGTCTCAGTCATGTATGGCACGAAAGAGCTTATATTTTTGTTTAATGGCCTTAATATTAATGTACTAAATGGCATCTGACATGCCTTACTTTGTTCCTTTATTTGAACGTGAAAGTGATTTTTTTCTTTCTTTTTTTTTTGTACAATATATACTCGTATTTTATACTGGAAATTTTTCAAATGTCACACTGGAAATATACTGAAATTCGGGATCACCAGATCAGTCAACATCCCATAAGATAATAGGGTAAATTGGGACTTGTTAGACTGGCCTTGATAATTTTAATACCTTTTTTTTTTAATTTATGACCAACAAAAAGTAGTGCCTATAATTCTACAATTCCTATAATGAAATCATATTGTACAGTTATTTTGAACAAATTTCAGAAACTGTTATTTTGCTACTTTTAATTGATTAACTCTCATAACTAAGCAACTTTATTTTTTAAATGGTTTTCATGAAGAATGAAACAATAAATTGAATTCCTCTCTTAAAATAAGTTTTTTTAGTTCTTAAGTATTAGCAGTTTATTTTTTGTTGTAGGGAAAAAATCAGGACAACTTTTTTCAGACCAAGTACCTGGGGTATGTTGCTTCACTTTTAGAAAACACACAAAAACATTTAGAACAATTAAAAAAGCAATACTCCAGTATTAGCAATAGTAAAGTTGCTAAAAACACAAATTGTGCTGATTGTTAAAAAAGTAACAGTAGATGTTGGTCAATTTTAATTATATTGATCTTTAAACTTTGGTTTTTGATTCTAATCATAAAACATTTGTTTGGTACAAATGTTGGATAATATTTAACATTAAAATTGTAATAGAAGTTGGTTTTGTAATGTGAGGACTCCAGGACTGTGGCAGGTTGGTTCACTTCACAAAGTTCTCTTAAAGTATTAATGGGGGAAAAAGGTAATGAATTGAAAATTTTCTGGGGTGGTGAGAAATATTTAACTCATGGTAGAAGATAAAACTATGAATTGAAATTTATGATGAGATAAAAAAAAAGAAGAAGAAAAGTAGAGAGCCAGACCAATGTGCCCTGACTCCCCTTATACACTTACTTGTTCAGTCAAAATTCTTCTGAAAGTCAAAGTTTTTTTTTTTAAGTATAAGTTGTAATTTACTTTAAAGGGCTACTTTTTTTTTTCCTTGTGCAGGCTGTTCAAACATTTTGGTAAAGAAAGAACTGTGTTGAAACGGTTGCCAAATGTGGAGTCCGTAACGTTTTGTAGAGTCCGTAACCAAATTTAGAAAATTAATTAAAAATACCGAATTTAAATAATCATGAAACTTATTTTAGAATATTGTAACACCATAGGTGAAGTTAGAAAATATTCAATTTAGTGATATAAAAATGCATAAATAAAAATTTTAACAAAACTTTTCTTCTAATTATTGTTACGGACTCTACAATCACCATTTTCACAAATTATAATTTTTTAACGAATCCACTTTTTGATTAAAATTATTATATGTATTAGAGATAATCCTTTACTTTATTTGTCCCAAGCACCAGTTTTGGCTTGAAATTCGGTTCAAGTCACTACTGAAGAAAAATTCAATGTAGAGTCCGTAACGTTAAAAGTTGTATTTTTGATGTTTTGATTGCGATTACATGAATAATATGAAGTAAATGAAGAAAAAAATATGACATGCGTGTCCTTTGGAATGTGCTTTTTTAATATATATAAAAATTTTAACCTTTTAACAAGTTTTGTTACGGACACCCCTATGTCACAAATACCTTGGAATGCCCCTACTACAGAATATAAAACATAGGAAGTGTTGAAAATAACAGTAATTCAAAATAAGAGATATCCAAATAGTAAAATCACATCGCAAAAAAGGCAAGAGGCTGCAACAGAAGTGGATACAATGATTTTTCAAAATTCAGGTTTGATCTTAGGATCTTCCAATTTGCCACTTTTAATAGCTTTTAAGTGCTATACTGTTAAATCACTCAAAATTTCTAATGCTCTTTTAGTTACTGTTACTTTATCTCTGTCCAAGATATTTTTCCATGACCTGAAAAAAATTTCCATGACATTCAATGGAAATTTCTATTTTCCTTGACTTTTCCAGGTCTGAAATTCACTTATTTTTTTCCCATGACTTTCCAGGATTTCCATGACCCGTACGAATCCTGGGGTTAAAGACCAAGAAGAATAACAGGATGTTCTTTATTCCAACTACAGCTAAAGTATAATTTGTTTCTCTGACTAACAAGCAACATGATAGGGTTATTGCTGGTGGGGGGGGGGGAGCGCTTGCAGACGTCCTGGTTTGACCTGGACAGTCCCCGGTTTCAGACCCAATTCTGGTGCCCCGGCCATGCATGTTCCGGTAAAAGATAAATTTGATTATAGATGACCAAAAAATGTCTAAATAAAAAATTTAACTGTGAAGGATTATTTAGGGGATAATTGCTTTGTCATTTGTAACATTGACATGTAAAAGTCGTATCGGATTAGCTTGTGAAGATTTTTACAACAAGATTAAGATCAACAAAAAAAATTTCTAAGAAAGGTCCTAGCCAATGAAACTCATTCAGATTTTTCTTCTTACTTAAATAACTTATAAATGCATTAATAAGCAAGAAACAAATTGTTTAAATTCATCGGCTAGTGTTATTTATTATTACTGCTGTCTGAGGTTCTTAATAAACCAGAAACCATTTATTCATAGCATTGAGAATGAACTACCTTTTAAACCATTACCTTTTAAATCAGTCAAGGGTGAGTAACTATAAAAACACTACTTTTCGCGAAAATAAAGATATCAGTGATTTTGCATGCTGAAAATTTAACAGATTTTATATGAATAGAAGCAAAAGTTAGAAAAGTCTGTCACGAAAAAATATTCCGTGAGGCTACAATTTTTGAGATTCTAAACGACTTCGCTAAAACAAGTCTTTTTTCAGTACCCCTTTGTATACCCAAGATGCAAGGCGAGAGGGGGGGGGGGCATTCCGGTTGAACATTTCAGAAATCTGGCAAGCCAAGGGAAGGAGATGTTGAAAATTTTCAATGTAAATATTCTTTTTTATGCAAGAAATGAGAACTTTTTCGCAAAATTGGAATTATAAGCAAGCAACAAGTAACATTTAATATTCTTCTTTCGATACTCTTTGTTGAGAATACAAATATCATTTTTGCAAAATATGCCATAAATAACACTTATGTATAGATAAGGTTGATCGCACATTAAAAACTATGCTGATTATTAAATTCATAGAGATTAAATTTCGAGGAGCAATGTTTAATCTAAAAACTGAAAGCATTTAACTATGCTTGTATTCAAAATTTTCAGTACTTATTAACACCAACAACAAATTAAAAATGTTCATAACTTTTTATACTTGAAAACAAAAATGATAGATGTGGAATATCGAAACAATTTAATACATTGTAGGTTTGAAACATTGAAGATTTTCAAGAATAAAATTACATTAAACACACATATAATTTAAAATCACTTGACTTACTTTCAGCATCAAAGTTTTCTGGAACAGAAGACTGACATTCCTGTAAAGCTGAAAACCAACTCCACACCATTTCGATGAATTGAAGCTCTAACACTAATAGGATAAGTTGATTTATATACAGTAGCATAAATGCTGTACACTTGACCTGGACGCACTGTCTTAGATGCAGTGATAAAATACCTCCTGTAAGGTTTTAAAAAGATAATGGTAAAACACGGGTGTGGGAAAAAGAAAATATGATGCAATTTCAAAGTTTTAACAGTTAAATTTGAGTGCATATATATTAGTATAGCATTATACTATTATAGGTGTAGTGGATGTGCTCAAAACCATTTTGTTTTAGTTATTAACACAGAAAAGTATGATACTAGTTTTTTACCCTCTCTTTTCTTTCGCATTTGGAACGATTTCAAAATTCCCATTTTAAACGATCATATAAAAGAATAAATATAAAAACTGAAAATATTTGACAGCACACATGTTCACAGGAGTGAGTATACTACGGCCCGAAACGAATCTATTTTAAATTTTCCCCCTTTCAGTTCAATTATGTAGTTAGTGCTGCCATCTAGTGACATTCTGTCAATAATATATATACAGAATAAAAAGAATAGCAATAAATCACAAAGCTAAGTATATTCCGGAAAAAAAAAAAAAGAAACATTCTCAAAAGGTTTAAAAGCAAGTATTTTTATTCCACAAACAAAGAAATAAACAGAATTTTCAACATTTAATTTCTTTTGCTTTCTGAAATTTGTCAATGAAAAATCACCATTTTCACTAAGGAAGTTAAATTTCACAAAACTTTATAGTTTTTTCCGAAAGCAAGTTCGTCCCCCCAATTTGAGACGTGACAGGCTGACAGCAGTACAAATGTGCATTATTTTTAATAAAGAGAAACAAAAAGTGACCTGCCCCGGGTGAGGATCGAACTCACGACCTTCAGATTCCTCATTTCGAGGGATTATGAGACTGACGGACGCCCCTGCCTACTGCGCTACCCGAGGCTCAGAAATACGTAAGTTTACAGCTTATTTTAAAAGGCATAAAATTTGTGTTTAAAATGCTACTTCAATTCAAAGATAACCTTTTGCTGATATTAGGGGCAGGAGGAGTCATGGAGCAGACTACGCCGCGCCCGTGGAATTTTTGGCCGGGTGTTTTGAGGGGCATTTTTCTCTTTTAGGGGGGGGGGCTTCGAGATTTTTAGGGGGTACTCCCTTGCTCTAAAGACACCCCCTGCTTTTTTTTCAAGGAATTTTAGTCAATTTCAATATTTTTCTTCCTCAAAAGAAAATTTTTCACATATTGTCGGCAAAAAAAAAAAAAACTTTTATTCAAATTATTATTATTATTAGATTTCATCCCGTCATGTGAGGAGAGGAGGGGGAAGTTATTGATCCCCCCCCTTCTTGAAGTTTTTTTGATTGAAACAATTTAATTCAGCATTTGTGTTTGTATTATTTCGGTCTCCCCCCCCCCCCCTCCTTTAGTGCTTTGAGAAACTGCCTTTGCCCTGGAAAACTTTGAGGAGGGGGGAGCATATGGGCCTGAATGTTGTACTTTTCTCAATCTATTGTATCCGTGATTAGCGCGTAGCGCAAGACATTGCTGGGGCCTGTCCGTCGATATTGGCTGATATGTAGTTTGTCGATATACCGAGCTTTTCAAATATTGGTTCATCACGAGGTGAGTGAACCTTGGCTTGGCCTGTTTAGATGGTGATGGTGGGTGGGTGGTGTCATATGGTGCAGTGGCTAATTCGCTATGTGATTGGTAGATAGGGAGTCATGTGACAGGGGGAGTATAGGGGAGAGGGAAAGAAAAGGCTAGTTTTTGCAGAAATGAGTTTTTGAGATGTTTGAAGAAACGCATTTTCGGATTGCATAAATAATAGTGAAATGATACAATTTGACGTTTTCTCCTGTTTTTATTTTTAGCGGAGGAAACCAGAAGCATCAAAAGCTTGGTTGTACAATTCAGCTACTCATTCAAAAATTCATTCAGTTCGGTCGATCAAGACCGAACGGGTGCAGTAAAAGGCGGACATTCGAGCACGGCGGTACATTTATAAGGTTCTCTGCTAAAAAAAATATATTATTAATATTTAAAAAATTGATGAATTGAACAGTTTTCAAAAAAAAATCTAGGAAAAGCAAAAAATAAAACTGATTTTTTTTTCTTTTGATTGATGAGATAAAAGATAAAATCAAAAAAGCAGACTACGTGCCCGCCCCCCTCCCCTGTAGACATTAAATGAGGTATTAATATTCAAAATGAGCTCGACCTTTTTAAAATCAAGCTTGCTTTTTTTTTTTTTTTTTTAAATTTAAACTTTTAGATTTTGCATGAGGGATAAAAAGACATTTCATGCTCTATTGATCTTTCCACGGAGTTAATTTTCGTTTTAATAACTTTTGGTATTTAGCTTCATTTTTGTTTCCTTTTTTAAACTTCTATTGAGTAATTAACTACGGAACATAGAGTTCAAAAAGGAAAAAAGAAAGTTTTAATAACAATAATAATAAATAATAAGAAGAATAAGAGTGTTTCAACACCACGGTCCTTGAGTGCGAAAACTTTTTATTTGTCAGCCACAAATACTTTTCTTTCCAAATTTTTACTTCCTCTCACGAGCATTAAAGCTTAATAAAAGAACAGCATATTTTTTCCAAAATCCCCCCTCCCCATTTGTCTCTTTCAGCAAAATTCTAATATGGCTAGGGGGATGCAAGATCGAAAGTTAATTAATTTGTTTTTAGCAAATCAATATTTCCTTAAACTTTATTTGTTATAGATTGTTACAAACAGAGAATGTAACATTATTTGATTCAAATAATTTGAATTCACAAATTGTAAAACTTTCCTTTTTTTGTAATTTAAAACAAAACACAAAAAAATTACACTTTTATTTTATAATTTTACGTTGAAACACTTTCTCCCCCAGCTATAATTGCAGAAATATGTGAGAATATGTCCCATGGGTTTTTTTTTTTTTAATTATTAATGTAATAATTATTATTATTATTATTATTATTAAGGGGATGGAACGGCAATTGTAAACATCGCTTGGCGCTGTTCGAAAGGACGACCATATAAGGGTATATATGGTCGCCCTTGCGAACCCCCCTCCCCCCTTGGAAATTAGAACTTCCTAGCTTTTAGTACTTTTTTCTTTGCAAAAATATAAAAATATTTCTTCTCCAGCCATTAATGAATAAATAATTAAAAATGTCAAATTTTAATGACTCTAATCTGTCCTGAAATCTGCCTCCATGGGGAAAATATCCTGCTAAACCATGGATAAAATTTCTGAGCCCCCCACCCCCCCCCCCCCTCCTTACAATTTTGCATATGGGCCGATGGCTGTTCAGTAGTCATTTAATGGCCAAATAATTGAATGAAGTCATTTACTGGTCAAATTGAAAAAATAATTATTCAATATTTAAAAACATAAGTTAAAGCATACTTACGGCTCATGTTTTATCCTTTGAATATCATGATCACTGTCATGCGCAGGTTCTGACAAAGCATGTATTATAACTCCGAAGAGAATTATGACAAACCTTAGAATCATCTTCGACCTGAAAAAGCAATAAATACACATTAGATCCTGGCTATAAATAGTAACTGTAGCTTCGTGGATCTTTTCGAAGAAAACGTAGCTCTCTCAATAGCAAAATACAGGGTCCATTATGAAAGTAATGAGCATTTACTGGTAAAATATATTTATTGATCGTAATTTGTACAAATGTTCAATTTCTTCAAAATACATTCCTCCGGCATCAATACACTTGCGGAGACGTGTTTGCCACCCCTGAAAGGCACCCTGAAACTCCTCGACGGGAATGCCTCTCAGGAACTTTGTAACATTGTGTTGGATGTTTTCCACGGTTTCCCAATGTTTTCCTTTTATCTCCCTCTTGAGTCGCGGAAATAAAAAGAAGTCACATGGAGCTAAGTCGGGACTGTAAGGGGGGTGAGGGCTTACCAGGGTGTTCTTCCGGGCCAGGAAGCTCCCGGTCCTCTTTGAACGCCTTGTGCCACTTCTCAGACTGTGATCTTGAAATGCAGTCATCCTTGAAGGCTTCTTGCAGCATCTGGAATGTTTCGGTTGCGTTTTTTCCGAGCCTCTTGCAAAACTTTATGGAGTATCGTTGTTCAAGCGAACGCTCCATCGCGTTATGTTACAAAAGTTGAAAACACACTTCAAGCGGAGGCACATATCTCCGCTCACACTGATCGAACTCAACTGACGATTGGATATATTGAAAGAGCATACCCCCCACAACATTTCCCAGCCGGTTTTACTATGCTACCATCTATCGTCGTGTCACAATAACATTATGCTCATTACTTTCATAATGGACCCTGTATCTCACACGTTGGAAAATGAAAAACTCTTAATCTCTCTCTATATATATATATATATAAATCTCTACTACTAAAACTCTAAATCTCTTAATCTCTTTAAAATGAAATAAATAAGTTGAGCTGAAAATAAACGCTAGAAAGTTATTGAATTGCATTTTTTATAGTACTTAAAAAAAAATCAAATATTTTTCAACCTTAAAAACATGATGTGTTTATCTAAACATGACTTGGAAACATTATCAGGGCTGCAGGGAGCCAAGGTGGGTCCCCCCCCCCCCCCAAAAAAAAAAGAAAAAGAAAGGAAGAAAAGAAAATAAAAGTGGGGAAAAATCAAAACTGCGTACTAGAAAATATTTAACTCTATAAAAGTGCCACAACAGTAAATACCATAAGAGTAAATTTTACTTTCTCTTTACGTTTCCGCTTATTCGGAGTCTCCCCCCCCCCCTCTTTTTTTTCTTTCTTTTTCTTCGTCAGTGTTGCCATCTCCCCCCCCCCCAAGGCCCGGGCCCCTAGTTTCTGACTAGGCTGACATATGGCCTCTCGTCGGGCCTGAACATTATGCAATCAACAGAAAGATCGAACACATGTAATGAAAGGCACATCTCAAATTAGATTAACATTATTATGCGCCCTCTCCATTCTGAGCGTAATCTTCGTAACAGGTATAAAAATATCCTTCTTTATATGTATACTTATTTCTGCTTGAATCATTTCAGTCAAATGCACCATGATTCCTCAACGTTTTCAATAATTTGTACATTTCATTTCTTCCAAAGCGATACCTTTGGCCAAGTAATGGATAGTATTAAAAGAAAAATGCTCTAATGATTAGAGACGTACCGAGTACTCGGTAACTACTCGGTACTCGCAGAGCCGGCCTTAGCAGATGCGGGGCCCGATTAGAGAGATCTGGCGGGGTCCTTTACAGAACGGTGATACAAATTCGAGAAGTGCCGACCGATTTTTCTGATTCCGGCAAGGACAAGGGTTGGGGGGGGGGGGGGGGGCGTTAGAGATCAGATAAACCACCCACGGTCCCCGGAAGAGTCTTCAATGCTGACGTCTGAAATCGCAAATTTGGACAATTCTGTGTAAAATGAAGGGGAAGGAGTAAGGCGGAGGTTCCCCGTCTACCGAATTATTTTTAAAATTTAAGATAAGTTTAGATTAATTTTGGCAATGATAGGGAATTGAGGGCTCCTCTCAGAATTTTTTTCTGAAATTTTAGTCCCAAGGTGATGTTGGAGAAAATGGAGATGAAAGAATTTGGTGATCTCCTATCGAGGGCTTTAAGGCGCAATTTTACACTATCATTGGTGACGTTAGGGGATTCAGTGACTCTTCGAAAATTTTTCGATATTGAAGTGTTAAAAACACAATTTTAGGTTCTGTTTGGAAACGATGGAGAAAATGGAAGAGATTCTTCCTTTAATTTTTTTCGAAACTGAAATCAATTTTATGATATCCATGAGAAAGAAGGGTTCGAGGGTTCTCTCGTAGTAGTATTTTCTAAAACGGAAGTTTTAAGCTATTGTGCCGATTCTAAAGAAAGGGGTCAATAGTTAGGAAATAGGTTTCTGAAACCTTTACCAGAAAATATTTTGAAATTTAAATCTTAAAAACACTATTTTAGGCTGCCTTTGGAGCAGGGGAGTGCACGGGGGGGGGGGGGGCGAGAGATGGGACACCTGTTGGCCCGGACCTGAGCCTGAAGGGGGCCCAATATTTTTTTAACTAGGGGTGAAATTTAGGGGTAAACAATATGGAAGGGGGGCCCGGAAAAGTCATTTGTAACGGCCCCAAAATTTCTGTGCACGCCCCTGCTTTGGAGACGTTAGAGGAGAAGAAGAGGAGGAGGGTGGTGAAATTTATGAATTTTCTTTCCTTGAAAATCCTTTAAAATTGAAACTGAATGATATAATTTTAGTCAGTTTTTTTGTGATAAAGTTGAGGTAAGGGTGGGCACTTGAGTAGCCTCCTCTTGAATTTTTTGAAATTGAATTTTAAAAGTGCATCTGCAGTCACGTTAGGAGATATGTCAGGATTTGGTGGCTATCCCAAGAAATTTTTTGGGCTTGAAGATTTAAAAACCTATTTCCAGGCTATATGTAGAAACGTTAGAAGATTAATGGCAATTTGCTTTATAGAATTATTATGGAGATGTTTTACGCTAATAAAAGCACGCAGTATTTGAAGTATCTTTTGTTTGTTTATTTTTCAGAATTGCACCTACGTTTGTGTTAATAGTGTAATAAAAAAATTGTCATTGCTGCTGAGTTTTAAGATTTTTTATCAACACAAATAAAGAAAGTAAAAAAATAATAAAAGTAAATATATAAATGAAATAAATTAAAAAGATAGCTTTGGGGATTCCTGAAATTTCGGAGTCTCGGGGGTAAGTTTCCGCATTGCCGATGTGATAGTAAGATCTATAGGGGCCCGCATTAATTGCTGATAATCATTAAAAAATCGTACTTATGTTCCCCACTACCTAGTTCCTTTCTCTTGATCGAAAGTTATAGGGTACAGCGGGTATGGCCTTAGATATGGATTTAAAAATGTTCAACTGGCTATATGTTTTATTTTTTTCTTCTGGAAATTTATCTGTTACTACTAGTTTCAGATAGGTTTCATGCTAAAAGTCTCAGGGAACTCCCCTTACTCCCTTAATCACACTGAAAGTAGCTCCATACCTCCAGCTTAAATATCAGTTAAGTATGTTATGATTATTATCAGTTAAGTTCATTTGAACTTTTTATTTTCTTTATTTTCTTATTTATTTTTGAGAGGGAAATTTTTTTTTTAGAGCGGGGCCCCTGCTGGCGCGGGGCCCCATTGGGCTCTTTTGCTCTAATCGGCTTAAGGCCGGCTCTGGGTACTCGGCCTACTCGGCCAATATGCTGAGTACTCGGTACTCGGCCAAATTTTGATCAGATACTCGGCCAATACCGAGTAGTTGCAAAAAATTGAATGTATTGAAATTTACAAAATAGCTCAAGCATATATAATTTTCTGCAACCATTTACAATTCAAATTTAAATTTTGAGAATAATGGAGTTTGAAATACTTCAATGGAATAAATCTTGGTTCGAATGTCTCGAAAGTTAATAATACTTTTTTGTTGAAAATTGTGCAAATATGAAATTTTTGCTACAAACTAAAATATATAAAAATACCTTAGCTTTAAAAATAAAAGGAAATAAAACAACGTTAGAAGCACAGTGCAGGATCACTGCAGACACGTGTTTGGCGTTACGAGGAATTTCTTTTTCAATGCACAAAATGTGAGCTCGTTGATTTAAAGGCATCCGGCAAAAGTCGATTTTTTTGTCGTATGCCTTTACATTCTTTAGTTCACATGTTATGCACTGAAAAGACGATCCCTGTAACACAGAAAAACGTGTCTGCAGTGTTCCTGCACATTTGTTTTTTTTTGCTTTTAAAAATTATTTATGTTTAGCGAACTAGACCTATAAGGAATAAATTTGTATAATTTGTTTTAATTCCAACTTGATAAGTCATACCTATTATTTATTCATTTTTAATTTAAAAAATATTATTTTTGCAAAATTTTGTAGTTAAACTTCAGCAGGAATTAAGTTTAAAAACTATTATATGGACAAGGAAGTCTATACTACTATTTCAATAAGTTCAAAATTCATCGGTGTGTCGGTGGTACTTCTTTCAACATAATTGGTACTGGGAAACTCGGCGGAGTAGTGAAAGGCTGAGTTACTCGGTAACTCGG
Organism: Uloborus diversus; assembly: GCF_026930045.1. Taxonomy (NCBI): domain Eukaryota; kingdom Metazoa; phylum Arthropoda; class Arachnida; order Araneae; family Uloboridae; genus Uloborus; species Uloborus diversus. The sequence continues at coordinate 223,073,883 of NC_072731.1, forward strand.
TACTCGGCCAAGTAGTAAAAGGCCGAGTACTCGGTACTCGGCCAAAGTGCTACTCGGTACGTCTCAACTAATGATAATGTACACTTACGTGAAATACACCGCCAGCTCAGTCATTTCCAACCGAGGACTGCAGTTTCGTGCTTATTAGCACTCATCAGCCCGGCATAGGAAAGTGACTGAGCTGGAGATGGAAATGGAGGTTTTCCATCTCCAGCTCAGTCACTTTCCTATGCCGGGCTGATGAGTGCTAATAAGCACGAAACTGCAGTCCTCGGCTGGAGAGTGGCAACAGTGAATTAAGCTTTGTTGTTTTGCTAATTTTACGCTCCGTGTTTTTTAATGATATTAGCAGTAAATTTTTTTTAATTATATTTTTTTCTGATGTAATCTGATGAAGCTTTCAATGAGGAACATGCAGGTATCTTTTTCTATGAATTTTGCTCAATTTTAAAGAAAGTACGTAATTTTGGAAAAAACAAATTGAAGTTTGTATGATATTATATGATCGATAAATTTAAACTTACAATGACTTAGCTTCATGTCAAATGTGCTAATATCATTTGAAATTGACTTTTGCATTAAGCTTCTGGACTCACAAATTTACTTTGTGAAACTTTAATGTGTCTTAACTGTTTTTTCACATAACGAACTTTCATATTTTTACTTCTGTATGAACATTTCAAATTGAAATACTTCGTTCCAAAGATTGGCGGATTTTTCTTTTCATTGTTGGCGATATTTCTGCTTTTGCCTTAGCTTATGCAATTGCAGTATTTAATGAAAACAAATTTAAAGTACAACAATGGAAAGTGATTTTGAATTTCAGAAATCGCCATTAATTTCAACTGCAGCACTAGTACCTACTGTTAATGAGACGAAAATTCATGCAATTGATTTAACATCTTCAGAAAATGATTCCTCGTGTGATAATGTGAATGAAACATCTTCTCAAAGAAATATAGCAGATTTGTTTGGCATTCAGCCAGCAGATAAAGTAGTTTTGAGACCAACTATTAAACACACTTCTAATGAATTAATTGATTGCATTAAATATATTATTAATGCCAAAACTAATGCAAACAAGAGATACTTCTTTAAGGAAGAATGCAGATCTTTTATTATAAATATATTAACAATTCTGCAGTCAAGAATTATTGACTCGGATAATATTTCCTGTCAAGATCTTATTTCATCTATAGCACAAAATAATAATTTGTCACCTTCTTCACTTATTACTAAACTGACAGGAAATGAAGATTTTTCCTTGAAAGGAGTTGCTATATCTGACTTTGACACTTTAAAAATTAAAAAACAGTATAAAGACGTAGGAACTCAAGAAGATCGAACTACCACAAACCTATTGTACACTACTATGAAAACTACCTCAACTTACAAAGATGCAGAAAACCAGGTAGGAATTGAAGAAGATAATATTTTCAACCTTCAGAATACTAATCATGTTATTTTCCCTACGCATTCCTCTGATGGATTAGACTTTCAAAATGAAATTTACGAAGTAGTCGACACTTCTCCAACACAGAGTGAGCTTGATACACCTCTAAAAGCTCATCTTCAAAATGACAACACTAAATTTTCTCCTGTTCATTCACTTAATAGCTTTTCTAAAACGTTTACAGAATTGAAACCTACCGATAATCAAACGGCTTCTCCTTTATATAAACATTCGTATGCTGATGTAATGAAGAAAAATCCAAAATTATATACCGTCTTAGTCTACCCTCTTCGTGAAAATACTTCTTCTTTCGATTTAAAATTACTTTTGAAAAAAGAATACAATCCAGCAAGCGACAACATACGTATTCACAAGTTACGTGTTATTAGGAATGGAGGTCTGGCTATAGATCTTTACAATAAAATAGACAAAGAAAAACTACAAAAAGCTCTCTTAACAATACCTAACATACAGCTTAATACGAGAATTAAAACTACAACTACAATAAACCCAAAGATTTCAATTCAAGGATTACCTAAAGAAACAACAACTGAACACATAAACCACATTATTTTTGAAAATACAGGAAAAAATTTAAACTTCAAAATTAATTTCAATTACAAAACAAGAAACGGTCGACAGAATTTCGTAATAGAGTGCGAACCTTTCACATTTAACATACTCATGAAATGCAAATTTTTACAAAATGAATGGGAAACTTACAAATTGAGAGAATATATTAATGTAAAAAGGTGTTATTTTTGCCAAGCATTTGGACACTTGTCTAGCAAATGCCAAAGTAATTTGCAAAAATGCACTTTCTGTTCTGGAAATCACCCTCAACATGAATGCAAAAGCAATTTCACGAAATGCGCAAATTGCGTTAAATCTCTTCCAAGCTCTTCTCCTTTATATTTCATTGATCACCCTGCTTCTGACTCATCTTGTCCATATTATCTTTCTGTTCTTCAAAAGTTGAAATCGAATATCAATTATGACGAATAATACTGTGTTTTCTATTAACTTTCCTCCCTCTCTTCATCATTTGTCTCATCCGAATTTGTTTACTTCATCTACTATTTTTCCTTCTTCTAATATTCAGTTCTCAAAGTATTCTTTTAACTCTTTGAATTGTATTCAAATAAATTTAGGCAAAAGAAGCATCGCTACTAGTTCTTTAAAACTTTTATCTACTCAAATGTTACCGAAGTTTTTCCTTATTCAAGAACCATATTTAAAAAACGATCAAATACCAGAACAACCTAGTAATTGGAAAATTTTTTATTCTTTAAGTAAAAAAGCTGCTGTTATAAGTACTGACTCAAATATAATAGTTTCTCAAATAGACCAAAAAGAAAACCATATAGCAATATCAGCTGATTTCAAGGAAGATTCAATTGTTATTATTTCAGTTTATATAACACCAACAGAAGATGTTAGAATCCCTCTACGTAATCTCGAAAGTCTTTTGAGAAATATTTCAAATAAAAATATTATAATTATGGGTGATTTCAATAGTAGAAGTAAATCTTGGGGATATGCTGGTGAAGATCCAAGAGGAAAAAGAGTAATAAATTTTTACCAAGCAAATGACTTGCAATTAATAAATAGTTCATATGACTCACCAACTTTTGAACATGAAAATGGAAATGGCTGGCCTGACTTAACATTTATTAAAGGAAATTTAATTCAAAATGATAATTACCAGTGGAATGTTATAGATGATGTAGATTCCCTAAGTGACCATAAATTTATTTCACTTAAATTTCAAAAAGAGCTTTCGACTTATGCAATTAAACGCTATAAAATCACATCTAAAGGAATTAAAAACTTTGAAAAAGAGATTTCAGAAAAATTAACACCATTCATTAATTCTTGCCAGAATATTTTAACACCATTTGAACTTAATAAATTCTCAAATAATTTTATTACTACTATTCAGAATTGTTGCAACAATTCGTTTAAAATTAAAGATATTTCAAACAAATTTGAAGTAAAATGGTGGAATAATGATCTACAAAAAGAAAAAACAAATCTTAATAGATTAAAAAGAAAATTGAAGAAGCAGCCAACACCAGAAGAAAATGTTAGAGTCAAAATTGAATACAAAAAAGCCAGAGCCCAATATTTCCGAAACATCAAAAAACAGAAGACAGAAAGTTGGCGCAATTTTTGCAAGCAAGCATCTGATCCATTTGGTAAAGCTTATAAATCCTGATTTGAAAAAATTAAGCGTCCAACTACTTTGCCAATTTTTAATGACGGAGCTACGCAAAAAGAAAATTTGGAATTCATTTTAAATGAACTTTATCCAATATCGCAAAGAAATCCGTTATCTAACTGCCAGATCTCAACAACTACATATTCATCTTTCAATGATCTTTCAAATGTTGAACCAGAAATTTCAATTGAAGAAATTAAAATTCTTTGAATTCTTGTAATAGTAAAAAAGCCCCCGGATTAGATTCAATAGATTACGCAATAGTTAAACTAATCTTTGAAAAACTACCACAACTACTACATTGCTTTTATAACAAATGCCTCAAGCTTTCTTATTTTCCAGATGTTTTTAAAATTGGAAAATTGATTTTATTTCTCAAACAAGGTAAAGATATTAAAGATGTTTTTTCATATCGTCCTATAACACTTTTACCAACATTAGGAAAACTTTTAGAAAGAATAGTTGTTAAAAGAGTTCAATTTTATTACCAAAATTTTTCTCCAAAAAATCAATTTGGTTTCAAAAAAAGGATATTCAACAGAGGATGCTTTACAAAATATTTGGGAAAATCTTCTTGATTATAATATAACAGGTCATAAATTAATAATTTCCTTAGACATTCAAAGAGCTTTTGATAGCATTCCACATCCACAACTCCATAACAAAATTTCTCAATTACAGTGTCCTAATATTTTGAAAAAATTCCTTCACAGTCTGCTTGAAAACAGAAAATTAATAATGGATTCTAATAATGAATTTGTAATTCATAATCAAATGATAGGCGTCCCACAAGGATCTTGCAGCGGTCCGTTTTTGTGGTCATTAATAGCAGAAGATATTCTACACACTTCAATGCCAAGAGGAGTTTTTATTCAAGCATTCGCAGATGACTTTGTGATTGGCGTTGTTAAAGAAACAATAAAGAGCATGGGAGATGAAGCAAACTCAGCTTTAATACAATTCAAAAAATGGGCAGATTATTATAATTTGAAAGTCTCAACAGATAAATCAAGTTTATTACTTTTTAGAAGAAAAACTAAGAATCAAAATATTAAATATGGGACTGAAAAAATTAAAAGAGTAAGGACTTTAAAGTATCTAGGAATCATTCTTGATGAAAACCTTTCATTCTTACCACATATACAACACCTAAAGACCAAATCAACCAATTATTTACAACATTTAAGACGCCTGGCAGGAAAATATTGGGGCTACAATATTCGTTTCAGAGCTCGCTTATATGATTCTGTTTTTCTCAGAATGATAGCTTGTGCATCTCCAATTTGGGCAAGCAATCCAACCACAAGATTGAATTTAAATCTTTTGAAATTACAACGTCCTTTGTTATTACATTTAACAGGAGCTTATGCAACAACAGCAAATAGTTCTTTACAAATAATCACCGGTATACCTCCTTTAGATATTCAAATTTCCTACGAAGCAAAAATGGGAACATTACTCAGACTTAATAAGGACGTTGTCACATGTTTTGGAATTCTTCGAGCGTCTTCCTTTGAAAAGAAAATCAAAACAATTTTATTTCATCCCAGTGTTTCCTTAACATCTTCATTACAAATAAACTCACCAAATTTGGAAAATTCAAGCACTAATATTTCTTCCTTCCGTTACTTCACAGATGGCTCGAAAACAAAACAAGCTACAACGGCAGCTTTCCTTATTTTAAATAACACAACTCCAACTGACGAAACCACATTTCTTCTAAATGTCTCCAACTCTATTTTTCAAGCAGAAGCGTTAGCAATAAAAGAAGCAATAGATCATGCTGTAACCCACAATAACTTACCATCAATTATGTACAGTGACAGCCAATCAGTCATTAAATCAATTGGTAATCTAAACCCAACAAACTCTTTAATAGCTGAAATCCAACAACAACTAATAAATCATGATAATATCAAAATTTCTTGGATTAAAGGTCATTCAACCTCTGCTGGAAACAATAGAGCCGATTTTCTCGCAAACCAAACAGCAAATGGACTCTTAGTACCAACAAAACAGCATCCTTTGCCATTTCCAAGAAGTTTTGCAAAGCATAAATTATTACAAGATCTACTGAATGATTGGCAAGAACGATGGGAACAAGACATAACAGGAAGACTAATCTACAAAATCCGTCCGAAAGTTAAACTTACTCCTTTGAATTTAAATAGACATGAATTTTTTTTTCTTTACTGGCCATGGCCCTTTCCCTTCATACTTGAAAAGATTCCATATTAGAAATAGTGACCTCTGCAGATGCAAATCAATTGGAAATCCTCAACATTACATACAACATTGCATTCACACTTCTTCATTCCATCTTCGTTCTTCTGGCAATTGGACTCAAGACTTAAAAAACTATTATTCGTTTCCTGCAGCAAAAAAGAAAATTACAGATCTTATTACATTTCTAATTGACCACGAACATTTTCTCTTTGGATAAATTTTTTTTTTACTTACTTTTTTTTTTTTAATATATAGGCATTAAGCATTTTAATTAATTTTTAAAATTATTATTTTTATTATTTATTTATTGATTTTTTTATTATTATTATTTTTTTTTATTATTATTTTTTTTTAAATTCATATAATTATTTTTTAATTTTTTTTTTTTCTTTCATCTATTTTTATTTATTTATTTATTTTTATTTATCTTAATGTAAAATATTTATATATATTCTTTCTTATTGAACAAAATTATTTTCTTCTGTATATATCAAAATTGTTTATCAGTGTGGAGTATTGTTAAATTTTCTCGTACGTCATCCCATAATTTGTGAAATTTAACATTGTTGAATGTGTACAAAAGGATGACGTATTTAATAAAAAAAAAAAGTCCTCGGCTGGAAATGACTGAGCTGGCGGTGTATTTCACGTATTTCTGCCTTAGCCCTGGCTATAGGGCGGTATCTTACTGAATGTACACTTGTTGAAAAAGAACACTTGTATATAAAGTAACACTTGTTTTGTCTGAAATATGATTGCCTTCCTTTTTGTGATGGGGGCTTTAATATCTTTTATCTACACCTCCCAGTAATCTTAAGAAATTAATTACTTCAGAAAATGCGCCAAACATAAATCGAAAATAATTTTCTTCTTTT